>NC_135558.1:10610000-10770000 GCF_964340395.1 Glandiceps talaboti | reverse complement strand
TATTCTTGATTTTCTTGCTTGCTGTATACATATTTTTGTTTATATGAATAACATGTTTTTATCAGCCAGGCGTCCTACATTGTATTTCAATTTTAATGTGTGTGTATGTACGTGCTTGCACGTGCAGTCGGTGAAATGCGTATGTGACATTTGCAATCTTTCCAAAGACATGACATTTTATTATTTATGATATCAAAATTATATTGATAAAATAAAAGGAATGTACCAGAACCATCATTTTAGGTTTGGGGGTTAAATTTGTGTGCTACAGCCCGTTTCAAGTTACTGTTCAGTGTCAGCGGCTAGGCTATGTTCGAAGTAACCAAGCAGAAACCAATAAAAACTGCAAGCTCTACACTAAAATAGCAAGATTGTATACTAATTTCTTGCTACATCTTGTCTAAATGAAATATAGTATTTATGCATACTGCAGCTAGACGCAGACACATGGGCGCCAATGTTTTGATGTCTGATTTGATTTCTACATCCTGGGTTTGCACGTGTACGGTGGCAAAGTAGTAAATTAAATTAGACAAAATGTCGCAAGATGCTGTATCATTCAATCTTGCTATTTTAAAGTGTGGCCTGTGCAGTTATTTTGTTGTTGTTGATTTCTAATGTGGTTGTAGCAAACACACCCACTGAACTGAACGGTAACTTGAAACTGAATGTAAGTGTTGTCGTTCCAGTTAATTCTATTGGGAGCAATGGAAAGGACACACAAGACACTTTTCCCGTAATTGTGATCAAAATGATGTCTTGGTATCCTACAAATGAATCTGATAAATGTAGTCTAGCCACAATACGTTTCAGTTGGAAAGGATATACAAACAAAAGGAAATATTTTATACTAAATTACATGTTTGTACACCTGACACTTCAAGTTCATTATTTATTGTCTGAACGTATGCTGACTAAGAACATTCCCGGATTTACATTATACATGTAGATTCCCAACGACAATATTCAACACATACATTAGTAAGCTTACTCCCGCTTTAGTTGTGAAAATACAGTCATTTTAGCTTTAAAAAACACGACATTTTAGATGTCCCATTTTCCGGGTTAATTTCAACATCGTAAATCAAAGGCCTCTTTACGGCACCGCCCAGAACGTACCAACGTCGTAAATCAAAGGCCCCTTTACGGCACCGCCCAGAACGTACCAACGTCGTAAATCAAAGCCTCTTTACGGCACCGCCCAGAACGTCCATATTTCGTTGCGTCAGCAGAAATATGTGCGCTGGTTTATCACTTTCGAGTATGGGCCATTGCAATAAGTTATCTAAGAGTTTGTCTCTTTTTCTTCAAGTTTCGGCGAGTTAACAAAGACCAATCCCCTTTCGGGTTTCAAATTACTTTGCATGATACATGTACATGTGTGCATGGTAGGATAATAGATGTTCATGAGCAATTCCAACGATATGTTGTCTTTGCAAGTTTGATTATCCGCATTCATGTTGTGAACTTGGAATACTGCTGTGATTACATAAGGTTGTGCGCGCCTTATAAATTTAAGTCTTAAACGATCGCTGTTACTTTTTTTCAACCCAGTCAAATTCTCAGTTAGACTACAATCAAAAGAAAAAAATCAGGGGTCACCGTAGAAATGATTTGAATAGGCGTCAAAATGATATAAAAATTCAGCAATTTAAAAAATACAATATGGCCGCCAATATTATGAAAAAATAAAAGGATGAAGTAGAACCCCCATTTTAAAAAAATATTTTAAAAACATCACATATGCGCTTTCATATTGAGAAGTTTGGAGAGACTTGAAGAACTTCGATTTTCAAGGCAAATTATTCTCCATAACACATTCTTATATGAATGAATGAATGAATGAATGAATGAATGGATGAATGAATGAATGAATGAATGAATGAATGAATGAATGAATGAATGAATGGATGGATGGATGGATGGATGGATGGATGGATGGATGGATGGATGGATGAATGAATGAATGAATGAATAATTGAATGAATGAATGAATGAATGAATGAATGAATGAATGAATGAATGAATGAATGAATGAAAAATAAATAAGCTGCACTTTCAAAGAACATGCATATGGTACAAATATAGATATTACTTTTCATAAATGATATTATGATGTATGATCATAGATTTCTTTTATCGTTCAATGATTTTGTTTAAAATATGTGAAATGAAATAATGATTTTAAAAATATTTTGCAGACATAATAAACATATTAATTGTTAAAAGTTATGGAATGCGTGCACAGTGGGGTATAATTATTTTTGGTAAAATTTACATTAAGTTTCAAGACTTTAAAACAGTTATATCCTGTTTTTTAACTATGAGATTTCAAATTTGATTTTTCTTTTTCAAAGTGTCTTTTTCCGGGTTTCGACCTGGATTGTTTTGTGACGTCATTGATACGCCCGGATTTGAATAATTTTTATGGTCTCCAAAACAATTTCAAACCTAAGCTTTTATAAGTTGGCGACGAATCAATTTGACGGGGTTAAAATTTGCATTAAAACATTTTTTCTCCAATTTGTTTACAACTATTGTAACCTTGACAACTCTTGCTAAAATTATACAGTTTACATTTCTGGCGGGAGTTACGGTGCATTGTGGGATATTGAGGTCCATTGCGCATGCACCCGACCCCTGAGCGTCTTCGAAATGGAAGTCGAGGTAAGAAAACAGAACACAGCCGCAATATTGTGTAGTCATAGGGATTTTTTTGAAATCGGAAAATAGGTCCTAGCCGATCAGACTCTATCATGCGATGCAGCGCCGAAGCCGGCAATCAAGTGGGCGTTTTAACGTTTGCGATCGTTTTACCGGCGACTCGGCGTCCCAAGTGGACTGCCTTTGTAAACCGTCACATGTGGCGAAGGTGGCATACATATCGCCACCATAGCCCATAACAACAATTAAGTTTGCTAAAACTTTTAAACGAGTGGGGGGAGTGAAAATATCTATTTGGTTGGGGTGGCAAAAGAAAGATAAATCAGAACATTGCATAGAAAGGAATGAAGGGCGTGCAATACAGATAGTATACTGTGTTTGTATTGATGTAAATACTTGTTGACGGATTTTAGTTGCTTTTGTTTTTATCATTCGCCGACCGTGTACATTCAGCTGAAATGGTCAAATTTAATGGTAATTTTTCCGGTCATCGTAAAATTAACGATTATCCAACTGTTAGTGTATATTGGGATTTGACAGGACAAACAGATTGTCCAGACCGTTGTGTGAGATTGACCAATTAGTCAACATAGAGTGTTTAGTACATTCACTCTGATTGGACACGACATAACACCTTTTGTAACCTGTATCATGATTTGTTGGTAGAAAAAATTTGCATATTTAGAGGATGAAGTTTGTGATAACAAAATTGAAGTTTCTTGGACAATTATGATAAAAAATGAGAAGCACTCATGGGCTTGAGTAGATACATGAATATCCCCACAGAGGGAAATAGCCAGTGTCAGATATTCTGACCTTGACATTTTCAGGAAGTTCTATTTTTTGTCAACATCTGTTAATCCTCTGAAATCTTCCATCCAAGGAAAGTTTGGGAAATATTCAGGATTTTTATGAGATGACAGATTGAGTGATAATTCAGATTTGCACATTAAATTAAGTTGGATTTTCAATAGTTCAGAATATTCTTGTATCATATTTTTTGAAAAAAAATGATATTGATGACAAGGATTTACATCCTCAGTTAACATTTTCTTGCCAATGGCCACAAAGATTGAAACTGGAAGAATATCTGCCTATGATTTATGGTAAACAGTGAGACAATATGCTGCTTTGTCACTGTCAAATCTCAAGGAAGCCTATGATTCAGTGATTGAACAGCTTCCAACATGGCTGCCATGTGAACTAATTTGCATAATTGTTCTGACCAAAAATTTCACTATTTTACCCAAATTTTGTGACATTTCTTAAACTGAAGATGTTGATTTCAGTAATTTGGTGTTGCAGTTTAGTTTGAAAACTGTAATGTCACTGAAAGTATGAAATTTGGTAAATTTGGATGCATATGCAAATTAGGTCTAAGGGCAGAGGCCATGTTGTCTGTGTATTCTGTATGGAAGGAGTTCTGAAACCCTCCTTTGATTGATTTAAATATGGTATCAGACCTTTGTTTTGTGTAAATCTGAAAGGTTAGTTTACAGGATTTGACTATCTGGGTTTGGCCTTGTGCAAGGTTAAATATATGTAGGTCAATTTATTTTATTGTATTAACCTGTCTGAATCCTTGGATGTTATCATACCACAGCAGCAATATTCAGTGTCTTTTCTCCAAAGATTTTTAGAACAATGTTTGCAAAGTCGCAGATGAGCTTGGAGATAAACTTGTAAAAAGCTACACGTATCTGCAAATGTAGCTACCTACACACAAAGGTACATATTATAAGTTGCTATTATGACAGTTGAACCTTGATAATAGTATACCAAAGTCTGGAAACCTGTTAGAGTTTCAATGCCTTTATGCCCATAATGAAAGCAGTGATATTTTCATTTAGATCAATGTACATGTACTTCCTTATAAAAGAGTAAAATATCGAATTATAAATATGCTAATTTTAAAGACATATATCCTGAAATGTGTGCATAAATTATGCAAATTATGGTGTGTGTCAAGGTACTGAACTGGTATGGACTCTGGAATACTGTATTTCTGCTTGGAATTTACTTGCCCAGTTTTTTTTCAAAATGTGAGTTCCACTTGGATAGATTTTCAATAAAAGTGAATTAGTTCCTTTATTACAGAAGCCTACTTGGCACATTGTCAATTAATCAATCCAATAGAATGCCAAACTCCAAAGCACCCTTGTGTTTGGTAGCAATGAATAGTTAATCTACATGTACTTCAAGCATTGGACAATGTTAGATTGAAGTAAACAGGGTGATTGTAAAATGAGAACAATATTCCCTTTACAGCCACAAGCTGTCAGTTGAGTGTTATTATCATCATTATTATTATTATTAATATCAGACAACCAAAATACCAAATATTAGTTATTGTACATCACATGGAAATTCATCTGTTTTGGTAAACCATAGAATTCAATTTAACTTTTGTTCCAAACACAAATTGAACATTTGTACCTGAAATTTTTGACTGCATACTTCAGTCTTTCTCAACAGATTGACCCACTATTCAGTACTAAATAGCGCGTCAATCTGTTGACAAAGACTGAAATGTGCAGTCGAAAATTTCAGGTAAAATTTTCAAGTTGAGTTCGAAACAAAAGTTAGATTCAATACTGTAGTTATTGTACATATTAATTAGAGGTCGATTGCATCCAGAAGTAGCATAGTAACGGGTTCAAAAACAAGGTCACATTGGGATGCTGATTTTAGAGTGCAAACCAAAAAATTGATTAGACTGGATTTATTGTACCATACATTTACATTTACCCACAGGTGATTCAGTACTGTGCAGGGTATTCAATATTATGAGTAAGTTATTATCAGTGTGCCCTCTAAGCCAATTTGACATGCCACTGACGCACACAATTTCTAGTGGCGCACCAACATTTGGTGTTCCCCTATCTCTTACTGTGTGGTGACTCAAAAGAAATGCCAGTTTTTATAATTTTGACTCACAACAACAAAATGTGGCTATCATTAGAGGGCACACTGGTTATTACATCTAACAAAACAGTTTCAAAAAAACTTTCAGTTGCAGCTAGTAAAGTGCTGGTTAGTGAATGGGATAGCTGTCTTTGTACAATGTGTATACATATCAGAAAGAAGTACCGATAACCAAGTGATTTTTCTAAGAACCTTAAAATATGGATGTATTAGGGGAGACGTACGTCCATGCTTAAACTTTGTAAAATATTTTTCACCTAACTATGACATTCCAAATGTATTAATGTTGGGGATAAAAACGCTTACCTATTGTAATGAAGTAGTGAGGTAATTTTATGGAGAGCCTTAAAACTATCTTTCACCTAAAACGGCTTTCACCTAACTATATGTCATTCCACCCATGTTATGTTGTAGAATAATTAGAGCATTGATTTACATAGTGTAATTATTTCATTACCAGTTTTCATCTAAATACCACCATTGTATGAGTTTGGTAAAATGAAACATTTAGGACTTTTCAATTGCTGCAGTGATATCCCATATATACTAGAAGACTAGGCTGTCTATATGAAATGAGAACAGACAGTTTTGATCAAGTTCTTTAAGTTCAAAAGTTGAGAAAATATGTGAATGTTTTAATTATGTATGTGCAAATTATGCAAAATTAATTATGCACACTTGACTAAATGCTTTAAATTTGTGATACGTTTGATACTTTATATGTTGATAAATTGTTAGTAAAGTCAAATGATAATTTCATTTGTAAGTTGTGTTTGATTTATTACTTGAGTGGGTGGGAAACTGTTGCATAATTATATTCAGGATAAATAAACCTATATATTGAGTGGTATGATATGGAAACTAGAGAGTTATGAAACATCATATTTTACACAGCATATTTATTTACAACTATACTATATTGGCTGTGGGTTTATTATTGTCCTAAAAAGAGGAAAATAATGAGAAATTAAAATATTGATGATGATTACTATCTACAAATAAAGAATTTAAACAATTCAGTTGATCAAACATACCATTGTTATGATGTTATCAGTATTTGGAAATAGACATATTTTCATAAATGTTGGGTTTGAAGAGCCATTTCATGATTTCACATCACATAAATTTTATGATTTTGCCAAGAAACATCAAATTGAAACTCTATTTCACTTCTAGTGTTTGTATTCTGACACCATTGCATCATGGGACTTAATAAACATGCATATTTATTAGATGTACACTGAATATTCATGACTCCTAAGTGCTTATTACCTTTAACTAAATTACACAAAGTTGGTGTGATGTGAAATCATGAAGTGACACAGTGTACATTTCCTGTAGTGGTATTCAAAGTTACAAGAGCAACATGACCTATTTAAACGACAGGAAGCTTCTTGATAAGGCCTATAAAATAATTGTTTGGTTTCAGTTACCTAACCCCTACCTAGCTTTTCACTGCCAACCCCTAAACGTTTTTTTTATGTATTCGAGAAAAAAATGATAAAATCACAAAAATTGTAAAGTCTCACGAGAAATAGTGGATGTGGAAACTGGCATCAACTTAAAAAGACAAAATAAAACTGTTGTTCTAATCTGTAATGGGTTTGCATCTGATAGGAAGAAATAAACAACACAGAGTCATTTGGAAAACAATGACTGGACACTCGCACTGAAAAAATAAAATAAAATAAAAAATCTACCTTCCCACCTATTCTAAAAATTGAGGGTAATCGGAACCACACAATTTGTTTAGGCCTAAACAAAAATCATGTACAATGTACAATGTACATGTATAATGGCATCAAAACAGGAAACAAGTACTGAAGGTGTTACCAGTTTCTGAGCCTTCTGCAAAGGACTTGTGAAAAAATGTAGAACACATTGAAGTAGACAGTAATATATATGTAAGTCATTTCTCTGCCCTCAATGGGCCAATGGATTGGCTGATGTGTTAGGGTATAACTGACATGACATACCCTACAGACTAACACAGAAGTTACATTTTATGGTTACAATAGGGTTGAGGTAGACTGTATGATGTAAACCAAATGTTCACCATTCGCTCACAAATGCATATTATTATTATTATTAGACTTTATTTAATTCGATAGACTGTTGAGCCAGTGGCTCTTCTCACACAGTGGCGAGAAAAACATTAAAATTGTGTGAGCACATTGTACACAATAGTGTACAATTTTTGCAAGGAGCGACACAGTTTGTACATTTGACCCAGCTTTACAACCAAATCAAACATATGTAACCGAATGATCTATGTATACCATTCAGTAATCATTTGTGCATATATAATGTTCAAAAATTAACTTCTAATTTGCATATGGGTGATATGTTTTATTGTTTAACTTTTTATAACAAAATGTGCAATGGGAATAACTAAAATTGTAATGCTAAAAGCTTACATAAGCATATGCTTAAAAGCTGATATGATCAAAGTAAAATAAACAATATGAAATACAGTGAACATATGCTTGTAACATATTTTTAACACAAATGCAGAGAATGAGTAAGCTGACAATAACAAAAGGGCAATATGCATGTACAAATACGACCACACCCTATTCATTGTACTTAACAGGATTTGTTTTCAAAATAATACATATATTTACAATGCTATGCAACTCAAAGAACTGGATAGAAGTACAACAATGAATTTTCATTGAACCTAGGTTCATAAAATCAAATGAAAATTTCTACTCGCAGTCAACGTGTTTTTTTTTACTTTGTGAGTAGAAATTTTTATTTTAATAAAACTAGTAGGTAAGCACTGCTAAATTTCCATCACATCTGGTATTAACAGTATCTTTTTTTTTTTCTTTTTTTTTTTAATTTCATAAACAAAGGAAGAAACAGTAACATAGTCAAACAAAGAAATTAAAGTAATGAGGTAAAACAAGGAGAAAAAAATGTTTACAGATGAAAACAACAAGAACAGTATCTTTTATTGGTCAGGCATTTTGGCAATTGCAAAATTTATCTCTCAATTGCCAAACTTTGTTTTGCCATGTAAATATTCAGCTCAAAAGATGGACACGCATGCACAGTGAAAGCAGTGATGGTGGAACAAATACCATGAAGCTAACAATGCTTGTTTCATAATATTGCTGGCTTTTATGGCTGCTGCTGATCATATGACAGTGTATGAACAAGATTTGTGTAAAAAAAAACTCTGGGTGATCTTAAAAAAGTACATTAAAGTAGTGGTTAGGCATGTTTTGATTACTGGTAATTGCAAATAAAAGTGCATCGTCATTGAAATAAGTGATAATTTTGTGTCCCCTGTCTTTACACTACAATACTCAACTATTTTGGCCCCAAAATGGCTTGCGAACAGCGCTCCCAGTGGCCAAACCATGATATCCTGCATTTCTGTGATAACTGGAATATGAATATGTCATGCCACATATCGGGGCGTCTTTCAGGTTTAAACATTGAACAGGAAAGATCTGATATAAAACTACTTTTAAAAGGCCCATGTTTGAATCCCAGGTTCTCACACTTGATGAGTGTTTTAAATGTATGAAAAACATCCTGAGTCCACCAAGCATTCTCCTTCTGATTTTGCACCCTTTTTAGATAATTAACCATAGTATGTTCAATTGAAGAGGAAAAAGGCATTTGTTTCATGCACAACCCATCGTAATGTATTTCTTTCATCAGTCATTCATACCACTTCGGAGGGAAGGATTATGAATCCTAGTTTTAACATAAAGAACACATTGTAAAAAGTACGACTCGGATTCATATTTACAATTTTGATAGTAAACATCTATATTTGTTTCTTCCAGACACTTCATGAACCTGGTGCTATGGCAACTGAGCATCCCGCAGACCTTGCTGTAGCCAGAATCAATGGTGAAACTGAAAATGGAAGTTTACCTAAAAACAAGAGTTATATTACCATTGATAATGAAATTAGTATACAAAATCACATGAGTGATGGTCTTCATGATCTTGCATCTATGAAAGGTGGTATCCGAGACAACAAACACTGTATAACAGCCCGTATGTCACCATTTAAAAATTGTATTTCATTAGAAAAACCTGCTGTTTCAACAATTAATAGCGTTACCAGGAAACTACTGCAGGGCGATCATGATGAAGATGGGATTTCAGAACGGGTTCATTCTTGCCAAGACGATGGCCACGATGTCACCAACACCATTGAAGCTGAAGTCCAGGCGGACAAAACTGTCAATGAATTAATTGACAGCACTACTACAGTTGTACTATCAGGAGGAGGTGGGGAAGATGTTATTGATGGACCAGAGGGTGCCATGGTTACAGGGGAGAAAACTGCAACTACTACTACGGTGAATGGTCAAGTAGAAGAAGATGAAGAAGACGAAAGCGACGAAGTGGATACTACAGAGAAGCCCGCAGGACATGATAAAAAGGCTGACTCGGCCTCAAAACAGCCCAAAAGACAGCTCAGAGCCAGAAAAACTGGTTTTACAGCAGCTTCCATGGAAGCTAAGAATACAACTTCCAGATGGAAGAATACTTTACGAGGTAGAACTATTAAAAGCCGTATAAAGGTATCCAAACTAAAAACTGTCAAAGTAAAGGATAAAATTATGATCCTTAACAAGACTCATCTGAACAGTGAAAACAAAAAAGATGACCAAGTGACAAAGACACCAGTAAATGAAAATGTTAAACGGACAGCATCAAAAAAAAATAGTAACAAAACACCAACGGTGTCACAGCTGTTGGCTCAGTTGAGAAAAGAAAGAGAGAAAGATGAACTGGGAGATGATACTCCCTACTTACCACCCGGTGTCAGTAAGAAAAGGAAGGTGGATGATAGTGGTTCCAAACAGGATGATAATGACAGGATAGTCTTTGCATTGAACTTACGTCCCAGGAAACGACCAGATACAGATACAGGTGTGTCAGTGATATTATAAAATGAAATTATTCAACAGATATTATATGAAACAAAAATTTTCTCCAGCCTTGAATAATGTCAGCACTGTTCATAATAACAGAATCTCACAGGCTCTTTTAGTCCTGAAGTTTTAAAAGTCCTGTGAACTGGCTGTTGGAATGTCTCATACACATTTCTTTTTGTTTGTCGACAAACATAATGCATCACAACCGTTATGCAAGGTCTTACTCCACCAAGTTCTTAAAACCATGTAGAACTTGGCTTGTTCACATAATGTCATGTTTCAATGGGGGTGGGGGTTAGGACTTTCATCTGTCATGTGTAGATTTCTGCTCAGAAACCAAGTCTTTGGGTATCCCCAGTTACTAAGTGTTCATAGTGTGGAACCATGAGGTGTGTGTGAAATGGACAACTGCTCTGCTATTTGAAGTTATCAACTGTGTCAGTAATTGTCTTGAGTTTGATTACTATTTTGCAGACACAGACAGCATAGTCAGTGCTAGCACTAGTAGCAGCAGCAGTGTGGAGAATGCTTCCAAACGACAACGAATTAATGCAGAGAAATCAGGGCCGAATGAAATCTCGGCACCTCTACAAATTGATATACCAATCAACAACACGATTGTTGAGGAAGAAAAAAGAGGCAAGTCATGTGATCAATAACCACCTTTCCTGGTTTTCTTTCAAAATTAGCATTAGGCCAGGGCACATGGACAACTAAATACAGTATCTAGACTACTAACCATAAATGTATCAAAGTTCAAAAGGTGATAGTCTGTAAAAGTTCAATTCAAGCTCTGCGAGACTTTAAAATTCTTATCCAGGTTGTTGAATTGCAGCCATTTCGTATCTCGTTTTGTCATATAAGTAAGATTAGTAGTAATGTACATGTATATTATTTCAAATAAATGCAAATCTAGCTAAGGTTAATGTTGTTCGCTATCACTAAATGACATCACCTTACCAATCCTCAAATTTCTGTTTCTTTGAAAGTATTCCACACATGTTCTTTCTGAAAGATATTAGTTACCTTGTACAGAATCAAGTGTTGATCAATGATTTAGCAGGGTAAGCAACATATTCAGTGTTCGTTGGATGATTTCTAGTGGTGTGGTTGAGGTGAAAGTGACCATGTAGGTTTGTGTATTTGCTGTGCATGGAGAAAGCAGGTTCTGTGTAGTGGCATATTACAAGCTGAGATCAGTGACTATAAGCTCCAATTAATGAATTTGTGTCTGTCTTCCTTACTGTAGCTGGAGCTAAGAAAAAACGACAAAGCTATGAAGAACTAAGAGCGAGTGCTCATGTAGGTATAATTTGTGTTGCTTTTAACGGTTACCTCATGTATAATTTCTGTCAAAATTTAAATGCTAGCGAATTTGTATGGTCAAATATTGGTGGGTAGTGTTTAAAACACAAGTTGATAGTTGTATCGATGTTTTGCAAATACAGTTGAATGATTGTATTTATGTAACATTACATGTAACTGAAAATGAGTTATGGTAGTGTTTTCTCTCAGAACAGTAACAAAAAAAAAAGGATGTGAGATCTGTTGTAATTTCATAACATTGGTCTTTAAAAGTTAAAATTTACTGTTCTGTTAAACCTTTTGAACATGTTCGCTGTTCTGCTAGATCTTTGTAACGTGTTTAAAGGTATTAACATTAGCCATTTACACATATCCTAACTCCCCAGCTTAGTTAGAATTGTTTTGTGTTTACATGTAAGACAGAAAACACCGAGAGAGTTCAGGAGGACTTTGAGATACCTCTTTGTGTTCAAAATGACGAAGGTTTGAACAAGTCATGTTCACACAGCCACGGAGGTGGCTATTGTGTCAAAGCAAATGAGGTTGCAGATGTACACCTATTGACACAGTGTATATAGATACAAGTGTTTGTTCTCACCAGAAAATAATCTATCTATCTAATAAATTTATATAGCGCCAAATATCCAAAGAAAACAATGTTCAGTGGCGCTTAGAGTTAGAAAGGAGATGAAAAAGCTCTCTGAAATATGTGGGTTTTCAAGCATCTTTTGAAAATGTTAACATTGGGAGAGGTTTTAATGTCCAGGGGTAGAGAGTTCCAAAGTTCAGGAGCTGCTGAATAATGATAGAAATACCAGAAATAATGAGATTGTGTTCATTCTATTCTTTCAAGAAATTGTGGGATGGAATGTATTGCACTGTAGAAGACCAGGGAAAATCCTGTTTATAGTTGTATCATGTGCTTATGTGTGAATATAATTCTCTTTTTAGTTGGAACCCCCACTTTGCTGCTGTAAAATGGAATTTGCTGTAGCTGTCCATGCTGGTGTAGCTCCTGTCTGTAGAGCTGTAGAGTACATAGATGGACAGGTAGGAATATTTGCAGGATTGTCTTCGACTTGAAAACAAGTACATGCACATCGTGGTCTTGCTGTAGAAAATATAGTAGGACATCAAAAATGTATTCAATAGAATCGAATACTTTCTCCATTGGCATGTTTTCAACCTGCTAATTTCAATCAGAAGGTCATATTATTGACTTTTAAAAAATTACCAGTTTGCTGTTCAATATGCAGTGTGTAGTAAATGACTAGTTTATGCAAATGAGCTGATTATTATGCAGATTTCAGCAACAGCACCAACATGATATAATGACCTGGGATGCATATTCTCTTTACTGGGTTTGCTCAGAACATATTGATTTTATTATAATCGATGTATTTTCTTTGCTCTCAAAATGATAAGATTGCTAAATGATATCTACTGTATAGTAAATTACCAGAATCATGCAAATCAGCTGATAATTATGCAAACTTCACAAACATTGCTAATATGATGGCATGTCCCGAGATGAAAATACCTTGCAGAGATACTCGGTTTAAACTTTACATCATTCTCATGTAGTTTGATCGATACCTATTTTACAACATAGTACTTGCTTAAAGATAATTGTAGAATTATAATGACTAATCATGCAAATTAGCTCTTCAAAATGCAAAAATAATTGAGCTAATTTTGGTGCACATGATATAAGTTAAAAACATCAAAGATTCAGAAATTAAATTGATATGGCAGGTAACACATGGTATTCAACCCATAACTGGTTGGAATATGCATTCAGTCGCTGTCATTCTGTAACTTTCACAGAAAATGAACCTGAGGTCCAGGAGATTTAAAATAAAAATAAACAATGATCTAGAAAATATAAACTAATGCTCATGAAAGAAAATTTGAAAAAAACTAACTTGTCTACAGATACACCTATTTTATTAAGCAACTAATTCTGTTTCTGTTGACATGGTAATACTAATAAGAAGCACACCAAGTGGCAAACACCTACAAAGATATGAAGAGACACATATATATGTGCTTATTGTACATTTGCACATAATGATACACAAATACATAACAGTTTTTTAACACTCAAATGAAAAGAAAGTAGTGATGCTAAGAAACCCCCCCCCCCCCCCCTGAAATTTACTACAACTATACCTGTATGTATGTGGAAGTTCTGGTCAGAGATGAAAGTTCATGTGCTCGATATGTATGTAATGACCATACCGTTACTGACTGTATCTCTTCACCTTCTCTTTTTTGTTATGTTCAGCTTAAACATTGTGAAAACAATGTGACAGCATTCAAACAAGTACGACCTTCAACCAGAGTCAAGTTTATGATGTTATGCAATGAACATCGATTGAAGATGGCAAAACATCAGTGTTGTCCAGGATGTGGCATCTTCTGTAGTTTAGTAAGTGTTAATATCATTGCTGTCTTTTAATTTCGTGTAAGCTGATCTGTGTAGGTTGCTGCATCAACATAGACATGTAAACTTTTGAGACACCATACACAATTGATATTTAGTGAAAGCAAAACAGAAGCTTTCGTCCACACCTGTGGACTTGTTCACCGATGTGATGTTCTGGGTTGATCACATGACTCATCATTCGAATCATGTGATGCTCTGGGTTGATCACATGACTCATCATTCAAATCATGTGATGTTCTGGGTTGATCACATGACTCATCATTTAAATCGTGTGATAAAAGAGTGGCATCCCACATGTGAAAGTTGAAAATGACCGTCATCCATGTTTGCTGTTCTCCCTTGATAGTAATGATCTCATAACAAACAAATGTATTGTTTAATATGTTAATTAGTTTGTAGTTTCAAGAAATCATAAAATGAATCAATCTGATTAAAATCTGATGTAGTTGTTGGCTGTTACATTTACTGTTGTCTGTTCTTTTGTGAGTGCTTGTTACATACATCTGACACAATACCATAGGTTTTCCCAAACCTAATCTCATTCTTATGAGAAGCTAATCAGATCCGTCTTACACTATAACACTTAGAAAGAAGAGAATCACCAAACGAGTTGTCTGCACTCTGTGCTCAAGCGCTTTTCGAACACAGTGCTCTGCAGTACCCATATGTTTGAGTGAATTCACTCACTCTGCGCTCTTGTGTAGCTCAGGGAAACGTATGGTATTGTGTCAGATGTATGTGAGTGCTCACAAAAAAAAAAAAAAAAACCCGACAGTAAATGTAACAGCCAAAAAGAAATCATGAAGTGTACGCTACATCGGATTTTGATGAGATTGAGAATGGGATCTACTACTCAATGAAGGTCTTTGGAGAACCCTGAACTTTCACATCACTATGCTAAATGTTAGTCTGTTCCTGAAGTGTATATTTTATGCATGGGTGATTTTAAATAATCTACTGTGTTTTTGTTTGCATTCTTAAAGTGTACATGCAAAGGTACATACTTTTTTTCGTAATTATGTTTATTTTGCCATAAAAATAAATGAAATTGCATTCATACCTCTAAATATTGCGCGCATTGGCAAGAAAGTCGCAAAAATACTTGCCCCCTTAATCCCCTGTGCTTCGACTAACTTTGGCACCGCAACTAGCTCACGAAAGGTGTCGAGGTCCCACGTGTTACAAAAGCCTTCTAAGCCTTTGTGTAATGTTTACTTATGAATTACTAATTACGATTGCATTATAGTATTATCTGTAACTGTACATATTGTGGTGTACCAGTTTAGTCTTCCGACAACAATGGTTCCTTGGTGTTTTGTCGGCAGCACCCGCAGTGAAACATCACCCTACACATATTTCCGAGTGATATAACTGAGTAGGTAATAATGGGTGAAGGCAGTTGAAATCACGTAAAAACTGGACAGTGACGCCATACAGTGAAAGTCGGTAAATGTTACCGGGGCCGGGGTTCTCCACGCCACCGGTGTAGCCATGATCAAAGCGAAAAAAGGAAGACAAATAAAATAATTTGAAATGATGTTTTCAAGAAAGCAAGTTACTAGTAGCTTCATAAAATATTTTCATTACGATAGCATTTGTTTTTAAACAATGCGTAGTCCGATTGTATGTTTTGATTTCCATGTTGCTGGGAGTCGATCGTTTTCATTGTGATACATCACATACATCGTCGGAATCATATCAAAGTAAAAAGACGCAACGCTCATTATAATGTTGCTATTTTTGTTTCCATTGTTTTGTCTACATGAACAATTACCGTGTCATGCCAATCACATGTCAAAAGTGGATGGACACAGCAAAGCACAGTCAGCACTAAGCTTCACGCTCCCAGGTCAAATAACTTCCACAACGTAAGACATATCTATCCATAAAAAACTCAAACAAAAATGGTCGGAGACAATACACAATATACCACAGTACGGCCGGCTTCAGTGAACATGGGCCGTGCTTTGAAAGAAGATGAAACCACTTCATGTCACTGTGTGGATGGTAATGAACGCTGTAAAAATGAAATAAAGTACGTGTACACATAGCTTTCAAGAGGGACGGTTATCCAACAAAACGTTCTGCTCTAACGAATTTGTGGGTATACTTTCGCGAAGATTTTGAATGGTCATAGATTGAATGTACTGTTACAACACGCTACATTTGAACAACTTGAGAGAATATTATGGGGAACTCTTGAAGCCATTCTCATTCTCTGTATGTTTGATGGGTATGGAAATATTACATAATTTTCGTTTCGATTACATTGTCTGTAGGAGCTGTTTTCCACCCATTGAATAGTTATGTCAACAAAGGACGCTGATAACAGCATCCACTTTATGTAAACAACACGGCTTCACTAGGACATACTCATTCACTACCAGAGGAACTATCGTTACTGCTAGCGGTCGGTTCGAATGAATTTGGCTAAATCACACCATCAGATGTTAATGCTGGAGTGTATTGCTCTACGCTTGAGGAATCTGATCAATATTCAATGTCGGGTTCTGGCGAAAACGGGTTTTGAAGTTGACCTTCTGGTTCGACCATAATGGCTTTGCATGTAAAGATACACTGACGAATGCGTTTGTGTTCCCGAAGTGACGTCATAAAGTTCCAAATCCTGTCCTATCCATATGCAAATGAGAGGTACTTACCTGAAGGTGCTCTGTGGCTGAGCCAAGAGTGCCTCATTTTTCGCGCAATTTCTCGTGTTAGAATTATATTGTACTATTACAAACCCGATTTCCTTTATTTTTATGGCAAAATAAACATAATTACGAAAAAAAGTATGTACCTTTGCATGTACACTTTAAGTTTCAGAGTTTTATGTCTGGTGTAATGCATCAAGTGACAATAGGTATAACACTTTTATACATTTGTTTACTGTGGTCTTTAGTTTATGTTTGTAAAAAGAATGTTTTACATTCAAAGAGTTTCTCCTTACATTCCAAACCCCATACTACTATACAGCCCACTGTAGTTGTAATAATGATAACTAAATGTGCTTTCATCCTGTCATCTAGGGTACATTTACAATCTGCATGGGGGAAGAAACCCACCATCATTTCCACAGAGCTTGCATTACTGAAATTGAAGGTACCTTATACTGCCCACACTGTGGTAAAGATGCCAGCACAGCCAAGGATGTCAGAGTTGTCCCTAGTCAGGCTACTTTGTACGCTACCTCTATCGTACCAGCAACTGCCAACACACCTTCACTACCAACATCACCAGGAGCTGACCATGTAGCTCTAGCACAGTCCTCACCAGTCATAACACCGGGGTTGATCCTCAATGACAGTCTAATGGGTTTAGCATATGATCCACAGACAGTGCAGTTACCCAGGCGGAGGTATGTACTGATGTTTACGGAAGTTGCCACTTCTTTGCAAAAATACTGTAGATGTGGGTACTAACTGTGTGTGTTTTGAGTGGAAATACGCTAACATACATGTAACTCAACAGTGTTCACATCTATATTTCATGTCATATGCACTCTTTGATAAAAGTGATCACCTTTTTACATATTCTTTGTCAAGTTTGCTATCACAATATCCATACGCATACATTCCTGTTATTCTTGTATGACTTTTTAAGACAATTCTTGTAAAAGAACATATGTAGCCATTATTTCAGGAGGGGAATGAGATTATTTTTAGAGGAAGTGTTCAGGAAACTGAATACAAGTTACCAACTCTTATTGGTACATCTATTTTGTACACTTTAGTTTACATTTGTCTTTTTCTGTTAATGTATGCCCCTCAGGAAGTTGAGAATTTTGTTGTAATGTTTTTCACTTGCCAAAGTTTTCAAATTATTGGACGATTCTTTTATATGCTAGTTTTAGTGAACCCAGTCAGCGAGAAAGACAGAAGACAATTGAAGATGACACCACTAGCTATGTAACTTCACATTTACAGACTTCTTTATACGGACATACTTTAGTAAGACAAGGTGGTACGACTGACCACTTTCTGAGAGTAGAAGCAGAAGTAGAACAGACTCCTGAAAGAGTTGAAGAATTTAATGTCTTGACAAGAGACATGTTTGAGATTAAGTTAGATGGTGCTACGACAGAGTACTACTGCAGTGAACAAAATGAAACAATGAACATAGACTCTGGTCCCGAGATGACCGGCTCTGATCTTGAGATGGCTGGCTCTGATCTTGAGATAACTGACCCTGATTCTGAGATAACTGACTCTGATTGTGAGATGACCGACTCTGATCTTGAGATGGCCGACTCTGATCTTGAGATGGCCGACTTTGATCCCAAGATGACTGACCCTGATTCTGAGATGACTGACTCCTATCCTCAGATGATGAACTCAGATCCTGAGATGACTAACTGTTTTGGCAGAAAACAGAGTCTTTCGGCATTCTACCCAGCACACATTGAAGGACTTACATCAAAGTCAGTGCATGCAACCTTTGATAAGCACCTGCAAAGGTTAAGTCCTTTTGTAAAGCAGTTTTATCCACTGTCAAGAATTGAATGTATGGAAAACAGATTGACAGAATTATCAAGATTCTACAGCAGAGAAAGGCTGCAGGGAGGAGGCAGGGATCAAGAAATGGCACTGACAGATACTGCGTCTGATCAACACAATGATGAAGATAGCTTTGCTCAAGAAGATGGTGATATCTCTGATCAAGAAAATCCCCCAGAAATCCATGCCTTTGATACAGGAAAACCATTGGAATCTGATGCCAATGATATGGGAAAAACATTGCAATCTGATGCCTTTGATACAGGGAAACCATTGGAATCTGATCCCTATGATCAAGAATTAGTATGGGAAGATGCTACCTCTGATAAAGGAATACCATTGGAAGATGATCTCTCTGATACAGGACACCCACTGGAAGACGATATTGCTGATCAAGGAAAACAGTTGGAAAGTTATCCCTGTGATCATGGAAGACAAGTGGAAACTGATGCCTTTGATCATAGAAAACCAATGGAAAGTAGTGATGCCTTTGGTTATGGAAAACTATTGGAAAGTAATGCCTTTGATCATGGAAAACCAATGGAAAATGATGCCTTTGACCCAGAAAAGACACTGCAAGATGATACACATTGTACCTCTGATAAAGGAAACCCACTGGAAAGTGATGCCATTGATCAAGGAAAACCTTTGGAAAGTAATGCTTGTGATCGAAGGAAACTAGTGAAAAGTGGTACCCCTGTCCGCATAAAACAAGAAGTTGAAGAGAGACCATGGTTAGCGAGAAAAACACTTTGGTCTTCAGAGAATGTTAAAGCAGAACAGTTAACAGCACGAATGAACACACTGTCTGCAAGTAATACAACAGATTTGGACACAACTTCTGAAGATTCATTTAAAATATTAAGCAGAACTCGTAAAAGGATATTTGACAGTCAGTATGTATACAAGTGGAAGGAAAGATATGGTACAAGACTAACTAGGTAATCATGTCACCTGTGGATTTTAGTAAGCCTGGACAGACTGTGCATTGATCACAAGTAGTAAAATTGATTTTATTCTAGTGTAAAATGTTCCTTCATCATTACAGCTTGGTTATATTGTTTGCATGTCTTTTCAGTAGAAGTCAGTGTAAGTTTTATTTGCAAACTGGATTTTAAAGTTGCACTAGCTGCAACTGGAATGGTTTTTGAACTGTTTTTGTTAGATATAATGTCTTACTTTACTCACTTCTCATATTGTACTGCTTCATAATTCAATCCCCTGTGGGTTTTTAAAACTGTTTTGTTAAATATAACGACATATATACTGTTGTACTAACTAAACAGAATTGAATTCCCTGTGGAATACTTGTGCAGCTATACACATAGTATGGTGCAATATACCTATAAACCAAACTGATTTTTTAGTCCACACCCAAAATCAGCACCCCAATGAATCACAATGTACTACATAGACCTGTAATTGACATGTATAATGTCCAATTATTGGCATTTTAACAATTTTCAGCAAACATATTGTTGGTTGTCTGATCGAAAAAATAATTCTCCAGTTGCGGCTAGTGGAGGTTTAAATTTTATATTGCTACTGGAATGTGCAGCATCTTGTCTGTATTTCTTACTGCGAAATTATCTGTCATATTATATATTTCACTGAGTTATGTGATGTAATGCATGCATTTCATTTGATATATCCACTATAAGCATGGTCATATTTAGATATATAGTGAGTCTACATTAGGTTTTATATATAAATGTACAGAAACAAAATTTAGAGAAATATTTGTATTTTAATTTTCTCCTTTCACTATTTTCAAATCAGATGACTGGTGCATCCATACTGTTCAAATTTAGGTTTTAAGTGTTGCCTTTGCTTTTCAAATTTTACAATACAATACACAGTTGGTTATCATAAGAGAGATTATCTGAAATGTGGTTGTCTGAACTTTATGGTTATCTGGACAGTTGAGATTATCTGATTATCCATATATAGATTATCCAAAATGTTTTGCTGTCTGAAATAGTAACATAAGTTACTTACATTTGTATGGAATAATTTATTATGGGTTGCTTGGTTATTAGACATGTGTCGTTTGACTTTAATTGTCGGACTATTTTGATTATGGGAACACTGTAATTGAACTGTGCGACTATCAGAACTGGTAACACTCTTTGACAGTTTTATAAAAATTTTACTGTCCTGCGCAGGTATAATTGGTTATCATGGTTGTTCAGTGAATTTACTGAAACTTGAGGATAACTTGTGTACACAGATTATAGACTGTTGTCGGATTTCTTTTACTACCATCCCATTCTGTGCCTTATAAAATATCGACTTTATCACAATAAGATTTCATTGCACCTTACACATTAAATTACTAACACCGTAATGCTTGCATGGGTTTTTGAAATAATGCATGCCTCACATACTAATAATACTTGGCAACTAAGTGAAGTTCAATAATAAACAAGAGAGTCTGAACCACCAGAAATGGAAATGTGCAAATCATTGGATGCTAGTATACAAAGAGAAAGGAAACTTACGAAAACAGTATGTGTCCTGGAAATTTCAGTTAACGTAGAATGCACCTTCAGAAATAAAAATCAAACTTTGCTGTTACTTTTTTCAAGAAAATTCCAAACTATTCTCAGTTAAAATCAATAAAAACTTAGGGGGTCATCATACAAAGTCTTGAAAGAGAGGACAATATGATATCAAATTTAGCCATTTTAGATTCCAATATGGCTGCCAAATCCAATATGGCCACCAAATACTGTGTTAACTCTATGGGGAAAATAAAAGATTGATGATTTCCTTGAAAATAAGATTTGCACTCAAGATTCTTTTATTATTTCAAGAGGACCAAGAACAAGCTTTCATATAGCAAAGTTTGGAAAGATTTTTAGAACTTCGGTTCTTACAGAAATTTGTCTCTGAAGCACATTTTATCTTAACAATAATTATATGTACAGCAAAAATGAATTTTATGAAATAATGAAATACTTGTCAGCTGTAAGCCAAAAGCACATTGAAAACTGTGACTGAATTACATTAGTTATTGTACTATTTTTAGGCCAGTCATGGTGTAACTTGTATGAAAATATCACACTAGTTCTCTACCAACAGGAAAATATAGTGGAAGCAATCTGTGTAAACTGTGAATGATTTCAGAGATTTGGGTATGGTTTGTCTTCATGTGTTTCACATTATTCTGGTGGTTCAGTATTCCTGACGGGTTTTCATACTTAAATTTGTATGGTGTTCATCCAATATAGTGTTATAACTTTGTTACTCAGAGATTGGTTTAGAAATTCTGTTTGTATGTTTCCACTTTTTATCTGCAGTAGCAAATACCGTAGTAGTAAACCTCGCTTGAATTCACAACGTAGTACTAAGTCCTCTTCACCTCGCAATCGTAAAACAAAATTGCATCGCAGTAGTAGCACGCCAAAGACTCTTCCTACAGATCCTGTTAATACCACTCCTCCACGGTCATATGGGTGTAGTCCTAGGTAAAGGTATTTCAGTTAATTTAGTACACTGTAGTCTTGTTGTAATAGAATCATTCATATTAAACTTTCACTTTCAATGCATGTCGTTGGGGAGGGCAAGAATATTGCACAGTGCATTGACTCAACTGTACAATAGATAGTGATTAGTAATCAAGCTAGGGAGTATTAAAGGGGAATGCAGAATGGTGGTCCGGATGCACAATATAATGGATACATATTTGTATTCAAGCTAGGGAGTTAGGGGTGGGAATAGGGTTGGACTCTCTAGCATAAATGGGATTGTATCACCCTCAGTGAAATAGCACTGTTCTACATGTCTCATGCAAGAAGTATCAGAAAATTTAGTTGAAATAACAAATTTTGATCCAAAATTTTGACACTGTTTCATCAATGAAGTATAAACTGCTTAAATCTATGATTCAATCTGCTCCAAAATCAAAATTTGATATTGCAAAAATTACAGACATCAAAAAAGTTGTGTAAAAGAATTAGTTTTTTCCAAAAAATTTGATATCACATTTTCAAGAAAGATTATTTTCATGATTCTGATCCAAAGTGAAATTCATTTGTATAAAAAAAGTTAGAAAAAAAGATTAATTTTTAATGAAATTTTTTTCAGCTAGAAGTTGTATTGTACAGAAAGGTTAAAGTAACAATGACTTGCATCCTGAATTATTGTATAATACAATATCGGCATCAGAATTATTTCTGCTAGATTTAGTAAAAAGTTAATAAAGTAAATACAAATTCCAATGATGTTCCCATCCAATTCTTTATGACAAGACTACAGTGTATACAGTCTTTACCATGTTTGTCCTTGTAGAAGTCGTACTCGTCCAAAAATTAAAAAAGAACTGAAGCAAGCAAGCACTGCTACAGAAAAGTAAATGCAAAAATGATGAACTAAAAACACATAATATTTGCAGTCTTCTGTTTCCCTAATATTAAAACTTATACAAGGACAACTATGGTAAGAGCTTATGTGTGTACATAAAGATCTGTTGGATTGGAAAATTAAATTTTCTTCTGATTATTTTTTTGTGTGTAGCTATAAGTAATGAGTCACTGCAAAATTAGAGCAAGGGTAGCTAAGGTTCAAATACTGCTGTAATGTGAACTGTAACAAATAATTACATTTCTTATTATGCTATTGACATTAATGTTGAGACAGTGAAAGTGAGTTCAAGTTGAGTCCAAATGTTATTTGTGTGACAAGTGATGTATGTATATCTAAATGTCTTTTGTTTTTTCATTATTTTGGTGTTTGTGCATGCTAGCTTTAATACCTGTGTACAAGCATGTGTGCATGTGTGCATGTGTGTGCTGGCATGCTAATGCAGGTTTGTATGTGTTTGCTTTATGATTGTCAAGTGAATATACGGATGCTTAACAATGTATTACATAGTTTTTCACTTACCAGGTTGTAAGTGTATACTTGTATGTAGTTCAAGATATTCCAAATAACCCAAATATAAACTCTAGGCCCAGCCTTACATACATGTACACTCTCTCCATAATCTGTTAATGTTGAATGATACTATCAATAATGACAAACCAAATATATGATATGTATATTTACTGTATTGAGTTGATATTGTACTGTATGTTGCAGTCAGTGGCATAGTGGTAACCACGATTCTAGTAATGTTCTTATAAAGTGGACACGTGTGACACATCAAGCAACATGTAACCAAGTGAGAAACAGTTGGCAACAAGTTACAGGGATGGTTACTTAAACAATATATCAGGCAACACAAATAGCAAGTAGGAACTTGTCAGAAATGATATGGCATGTTTGATTCTTCCACTACATCACAAGGCTTGGAGATTATAAATATGAGTATACAGGCATATTGGCACATTATGTTGCCTCATAATGGTCAAATGGTTAGAGTGTCAGGCTTGGAATCTGCAGGTTGCAGGTTTGAGCTGCATCGCTGCTGTTTGTTTCTGAATGGCTAAAGTCCTTTGGCGTGATTTAACACAATTTTGCCTCATTGGACCCAGTTGTATAATTGGGGGACCTGGTAGGATAGAAGTTGCAATGTGAATGCTTTAATCGTAAGCGCTTTTAAAGGCTTCAATGGATTGTATAATCCCCAGTTAGTTGTGGAAGTACATAGGGTCGTGTGTGCCGCGGTAATAATTGTAAAGTAATTTGAGCATAGAGTGGGAAAGTGCTATGTAAAAACCAACATTATTACATCACATCATTCGTTGCCTGATGTCTTGTGTGTAACCATCCCTTTGAAAAGACTTGTAGAATGGCAGTGATCATGATTAGTGTATATCCTGTTCATATGTTACTATTAATATCACTGCTACACCACACAGTGAATCTGCAAACTGGTAATTTGCATCAAGTTGGTCTCATTAGTATTGAGCCACATTACATGTATATCTGTAAACAAGGACTGAACTATGAAGGAAAATTTCTCATTACGTCAAGTCTTTTACAGGAGTAAAGCAAGGATGTCTGTGTCACCTAACATAGTAGCAGATCAAAGTACTGAAGACATTCTTCCTTCAGCAAGTGCTGTACTACCCAATGGCCAAGTGATATCTTCAGGTTAGATTTAGTTATTCATTTAGGAAACCTACAAGAAACTTGCCTGCCCATTATGTGTTCATTGTTAATTGCAGGAAGAAACTATAGCGCTTGGGAAAACCTGTAGTGTTCTCTAGTGTGATATTGAACAACACTCTCCTTATATGTGTTCACTGTTAATGCAGGAGGAAAATATCATATTGCTTGGGGAACAAACCTTTGTGATAATAACATGGCAAATTCAGTCAAAGTCAGGCTGTGTGTGAACCTTCACTGCAGAGATAAGAAGCGAATGGTTTAAATCACTTGGCCAACGACAACACTAATCATGGGGGTCTGGACAAAATGGGAGTGGGGGTGTTTATAATATTGGGATTGTGACATATCGAGAGCTTGGATATTTCATAGACATTCCAATGTATTATTATTAACCTCCCGATGTTATATTTTTATCATTTTATTGCAAAGTTTAGTTATACTGGGAAAATCTCCTTAGAAAAGGTTTACTTTAAAATCATGTGTATTTTTAGGATTATAGCTGTTATGCAGTTTTCTAACATTAGTATAATGGCTTGCCTACTGTCAGAATTATGCAAATATTTCAGGTTCCTTCAAGTCCATGTATGCGTGCTCAACCTCTGGAGTTCTAGAGGACTGACTTTGATAGGGAGAACTCTTATTGTGAAAACTCATATCATGTAGTTGTATTCTTGCATTAGTTGAAATTAGTCTTGTGTTTTGGCCTCCAAATTTTAGTATTTATATATAGATATATTTCCATCGTAATTATTGGTAAAAAATAGAAGATAATGAGAAAAATTCAAGGCATATTTATATCAATGGTTTCTTCTTTCAATGTATGAACATTTCCAAATTGATGTCTGTGTTTCAGCTCATCTCTCAAGTGGAACGTCAAGAGAGACCTTGGAACAAGCCCTGAAACTTTTAGAAAGTGATAGGTAAGATTCAACTGATCAATTAAAACCGAATTTGTGTTTGTAAAATATTTTGATTTACAGTTGTTTTCAAGTAAGATTACAACTGATTTGTAAACTGAATGTATGCAACTAAGTACTGTATACCTGGAAATTTTCGCTAAAGACTTATTTTTGCTAATATTCGCTGGAAAACAAAAAGGAAAAACTAAGTATTGTCTAAAATACCATTTTATACATGTACATGAAGACAATGTACCAGTCTGGTAATTAGAGAAAATTGGTCTTGAGAATTTGCTGAAGACTGTAAAATCACAACATTTTGTAGTAGTGAAAATATCTAGGTTTACAGTATTCTGCTAATATATTTCATGAGATTAATCATCAGTTCATCCTGTTTCACTTTTTGTGGATCTAAAGGTACATCATTTGCATTGATTTCATTGAGAAAAATAGCTCTATATTATGAGGATAGTATGGTGCTCAGAAAACATGTGTCCACTTGAGGGCTTCTGTGTCTTCACAAATATTCACTGATGTAATGTTCATCATTCTCACAAGAGAATTCACAGACTCTCAACATCTGTAATTGGAGACCAGGAACCTGATGGCTGTTTTAATACCATTTAAAAAAAAGTTGTTTGGAGTATGATTTTCATTTTATCAAGAGAGCACTCAAAAGTTACTGGAAGACTTGTTAGCCCTTGTTACTATATTCAGTGAGAATGCATATAAAGTGTTCCTAATAATATGTAATATGCACATTCTGTTCATAGGCCCAAGAAGTTGAAGTTTACTCCCAAGAATTTATATTTGTCGTCAAGTAATGGTGACTTGGAGAAAGTTCTCCTTTTGCTTGGTGAGTAAACTATAACTGTATTTTTGCTGTTTCAATTCTATTCAGTTGTCAGATTTGCATCGAGTATTTAGATGCTAGTTTCATTTTCTCTATTATTGCTGGTGTCTTTTCCCACTGAAACAAAAACCTAGTGAAAACCTTTGACTTATAGTTGCTGTGAATATCTTCTTTTAGTCAGTGAAAATTAGGTCCAGGTAAAGCAGCCATTTGTCTATTGAGTGGAAAGTAAATCCTTGAATACTAATGAAAATTACTACTTACAGAGTGAAAAATTCTTGTTGTCAACGCCTCATCAGTATTGTCAGAGGTGCATTACTACAGTGGGCACATTCACTTATTGAAAAGCCATGAAAATGCATTCCACAGTATGCATATGAATAATCGTATATGCAAACACCAGCATTCATATGATTACATTATGATGAATATTCATATCTGTAGTATGAATGTACAGTTATACTCTCACCTCCTTCATTTCCCATCTTCTTGCATATGTAATGAGTTAATCTGCATACTGATTTAATGTATGCGCACTTCATTTACAGTATTTACTACAACTAAAAACTAAAAGGAGTTCTGATTTTTTGATCACTGTCAAATCTTTTTGAATTTTTATGTACAATTTTGCCTAACTTTTGATCAGCTGATGGATAATGATCCTTATTACTGGTGTCTATATCAAGGCTCTTCAGATCTTTTTGAAATTTAATGTATAATTTTATGTAATTTTTTGGTCAGCTGATGGATATGATCCAAACTACAAGTTTCCAAATCATGCATCTGCTACTGCCTTGCATACTGCTGCATCCAATGGTTTCCTAGAAATACTATCGGTTCTTATCCAGGCTGGAGGCAATATTGATGTTATCAATGAAAGTGGGAGAACACCTCTGGTATGTATGTCTGCTAATGCCATGTCTTATTGTCATCCTCTAATCATCTAAATGTTACATTCATTTAGTAGGGGACTGGATATTTTGTGAGGGAAAATCCTTTGCTATTTAGATAAACACTTACTTGTTGGGAAGGTTTTCCTAATTTGAAAACAAAAACAAAGAAGATTGAAATAAAATCAACTCAAATGTGTCAAGTTTTTATTGAATTTGGATTTTGAAGAGACCTTTTTATAATAACTGAACTCAGTGTTTTCTAAACTCATGCAATGAAAAGATAATGTGTGCTAAGTGAAGTTATTGTTAAGATAAAGAATGTTTTAAAGACATTGCAAATATATGTTTGAAGCATTTATAAACTGAAAGGTTTGCCTGATTTAACAATGAGCAAATAATGGCAATCAGGAAGTTGGATCCCCTTCCTGTTGCAAAACATAGCAATTCCATAGCACATGTGCAGGAATACAAAATATGTGTACTAGGGAGTCTTAGCACATTCTTCTCATTAACATAACTGGCCCCCTAGCTTGACTACAATATATAATCTAATTCCCATTCTGTTCAAATTTTCTAGTAGGTAAAACATCAATGGTACAGTATGTGTGAAGTCGGAAATGTTTGCTACTTTCCATGTGCTAATAGTACTAGAGTTGTAATGATAGAATTTCTAATTCTTAGCTTTTGTACAAGAGTAAAGGTTGTCTTTTCTTATGCAAAATAAGAAGCTGTGATACAGAATAACACTTTCAAATGACAAGGAGAGACAATAGCATTTTCTATGAATAGACAGAGTCAGCGAATACAATTAAACCATGATAATACATTAAGGTCTTGTTAGGGTGTATAATTGTTAGAGGAGGAAGAAGTCTTTGAATTCAATTTGAGTACAGCATGTATGGTTGTCTGCAGTATGAGGGTACCCCCTGTGTTAGCAAGTAGTCACCTTTGTCAAGAATGCATCATACTTCAACATCACATTGTGCCAGGTTTAAGATTTGAAGTTATTCTGGGGAAATGTCTGTAAGGAAGAAAATGAAATATTGCGAGAAACTCAAGGTAAACAGTGTTGGTAGAGTGACCTATTGCAGGACTTTACTAACTATCTACACCATGGATGTCACATTGTATCACTAATACATCCATGTCTACACGTAGTAGTCCGATTTAGCCATGTTAACTGTTTCACCTAGTTTACGATTGGTTTCCTTTGGTCTAAGAGTAACAGACTACCACCTTATTGATTTGCTAGTCTAGATGTGATGTTTAAAAGTCTATTTGCCTTTGACTACAGCTGATGTCAAGCTGGTGTTGGTTCAGTTAGAATACAATAGCTGACTTTCAATGTACTTTCATTGTATTTTTAAATCACTTTATTGGTTTGGTCAGGTTCTTCTTTTCTACACTCTGTCGGATTTGTACAGGTGGCGTTTCAGGCTGTAAACAATGATTTGTTCATCTCTGTTTGTATTCTATATACATAATCAACCATGATCAATTTGTTGACTGCCATTGAAGTGTACTTTAATGAAACTGAGTGATAGCGACAGATCTTCCACTTCCAACACTCTCTCAGTTTTTGTACAGGCTGTTCTCAGTCTGTCAGCCATTATTTTGTTTGACCCCAATATATACTCATTGTAATTAAATGCGCTAATCTAAATTATAAACAACAGTGTTGTTGTTGGCTGCCCTTACAGTGTACAATTATGAAAACTGGTTGACTAGACTACAGGGTAGACTGTTATTACTCACAGGTCAGATATTTACCTTGTATGAAATCATGACTGATATTACATTTCATAGACTTTCCATTTCTCTCTATTCTATGCAGATGGAAAGTGTTGAGACAAATCAAATTGAATGTGTCAAGTATCTCATCAAAGCAGGGGTTGACGTAGCATGTCAGGTAAGACTTTCTGTGTATTTTTTGTACAACCTTGGCTTTTATCACAATTTTGATTAACCAAAGGTTGATTAGTTTTCAGTATGTCCAATAATGTACAAATTATTATTTCAAATGTATTTTATATTTTACAAAGTTAATGACAAAGCCTAAAGGTTTGCCTTTACATCTACTTTGCACACCTTGGGTCAGTGCTTTTTGCTAACGTTGCGGAACCCCGGTAACAGGAAGGGGGAATATGTTAAAGTGGTCATATGGATGAGAATTTAGTATTTATTTTGGATTTTTATTTGATAAAACAGCTTCACCATATTTTTCTACTTGAAAAAATAATGCAAAAGAACATATACCAAGTCTATGTTCATAACTCAATACATTGCAAAAATATGCAAAATGTGTAAAAAGTTTGTTATTGTACGTACAATAACAACCATTTTACACATTGTTTAATGTTTTGCCGTTTATTGAGATGTGAACACGGACTTGGTATATGTTATTTCACATTATTTTTTCAAGTAGAAAAACATGGTGAAGCTGTTTTATCAAATAAAAATCCAAAATAAATTCTAAATTCTCATCCATATGGCCACTTTAAAACTGGTATGGTGTCGAATTTTGGTGGGAACCCAGTAAATTTTAGAAAAAATTAAGTATATTTTACCTTCTTACAACCCTTAACAAAAACACTCAGTAAAGCAGCTTACAGGCCCTTCAAAGGCAATTTGCCTTTCCACTATACGACCTTGATCAGCAAAACCCATATCCAGGCTGTAAATAATATGTTGCTTTGTGTTATTTTGTTATTTACTGGTATGCAATTAGTTTACTATTTATATGAATTTTTCTTACAGGAGGATGAAGGGTGTAGTTGTCTTCACCTGGCTGCTAAATTAGGCTATCTTGAAATCATCAAAATATTGTTATTGACTCACAGAATTGATGTTAACATTCAGGTAAAGTAAATATATTGCTATATCTGCTTTTTGATTGGTGATAGAACAGATGTACATAATTTCAATATATACCATTATCTTGTAAATTGATTGGTCATACAATTGATGCTGATATTCAGCTGATCAGATAAGTTGTTAATGTTATATTTGCATTTTAGGGAACTAATATCAATATTCAAATCGGTCAGTTTTGGTATAATGCTATCTGATTGGTGATACAGCTGATGTTGATATCCAGGTATGCTGCTATATTTGCATACTGCTAGCTGATAGGTCAATATTCAAATGATAAAATTTTGGTACATCGCAACAGATCTGATTGTCATATGACTATATTTGATTTCAGACACTTCAATTTTCAAACAAATTTGTCCCTTTCTTCAGTAACATGACAACTTTTATGTCAAAAACGAATCTAATATACCACAGAAGGAAAAAAAAATGAGTAGAATACATTTTGAAAAACATTTGTAACCAATCTCACACTACTACGGTGCAAAAGTATAATTGCAGCAAATGAACAAGGCTTGAGGTTCTAGTTGAAAGTTGTTGTAAATGTTTGTGTATTAACAGTGAAATTGGTTAAAAACTTTTTCAGAATATCATCACCACAATGGTGAAGTGTTTCCATGAGTGTATAAAGAATACATTCATATGATTTACAATAGTTATATGTCATACTATGAAGGGGTTTAATACAGGAAGGTATAATTGTTTTGAATATGATAAATTTGACTCACATTTTTTGTCTGAAAATGTTGATTGATTTCTTGATTTTCAACTTTGTGTGATTATGTTTATTTGGACAGGATGAAGGTGGATGGACACCTATTATCTGGGCAGCTGAACACAAAAGGATAGATATTGTACAGTTTTTATTGGAGCATGGAGCTGATCCTAACATCAGAGATAATGTGAGTACAAGCAAAATATTTACAATGTATAATCGTATTTCTGGTTATAGATGGTATTAATAATACTATAAATCTAGATATTTTCACTTATACAAAATTTTGCAATTTTACAGTATTCAGCAAGTTCACAAAGACCCAATTTTCTCTAAGTACAAGACTGGTACATTGTGTTCCTGTCAGGTTTACAATATGCTTTGTTGATGTTACTTGGAGCTGATCCTAATAATGGAATTTTATATTACACAGTTCTTCCCAGGGTTTTCTCAAAGCCTATCTGCTAGAGTACATAATATATATTTTTTTTAAATTGATTAATTTCTATTGTTGGCTGAAATTACAGAATTAATAACATGCTTTGTTCATGTTACTTGAAGCAGATCCTAATAACGGGAGTTTACATTACACAGTTGTCCCCAGGGTTTTCTCAAAGCATATCTGCTAATGTACATAAGAATATAGTTTTTTTAAGTTGAATGAGTTCTGTCGTTTGGCTGAAATTACAGAATTAATAATATGCTTTGTTCATGTTACTTGAAGCAGATCCGAATAATGGGATTTTACATTACACAGTTGTCCCCACGGTTTTCTCAAAGCATATCTACTAATGTACATAAGAATATAGTTTTTTTAAGTTGAATGATTTCTGTCGTTTGGCCGAAATTACAGAATTAAAATAATATACTTTGTTCATGTTACTTGGAGCTGATCCTAATAATGGGATTTTATATTACAGTGTTCTCCTTACGGTTTTCTCAAAGCATATCTGCTAGTGTACATGTACATAAGAATATAATTTTTTTAAATTGATTAATTTTCTATTGTTTGGCAGAAATTATAGAATACAAGCACACATCCTGAAAACATGTAAAGTCGTATAATGTTGGATTTGAGAAAATTTACAGTGCATATTTTAATTTTGAGACTAAATTGATGGTTCACAGTAGTATGTACACTGTATTTCAAGGCGTCTGACCCATATACATATATAAAAAGTTACAGCATTATGATAAAGATGTGGTTCAGTCCAATTTCACGTAGGTGTCTTTCTCTCTGTCTGTTTAAATACAGTATGTATTTTAAGTAGATTAATTTGTATTTAAAGTCTTTAAATACAAATTAATCTACTTAAAATACATAACAGTTATTATCACATTTACTATTCTCAAATGAACTGTATACATAATGTAATATATATTTACAAATGATGGTAGTAATTTTAATAGTATAATAAAAGCGCTTTTCGCTCTCAATGTAATGATCACAGCATTGTACAATTATCACTCCTGACTTACATACACACACTGGCCCTATATAACTTTCTCAACTACATTGGGAGAATACAGTCCATTGCACAGAATTAAATCTTTCACATCACAACCTCTATCCTACCAGGTCCCAAAAAATACAGCTAGGGTTGACTGAAGCACAATTGTGGTTCAAATCTAGTTCAAGGTTTCTTGTCATTCAGAAGCAAACGACAGTGACCATGCTTGAAGCTGCAACATGCAGTTTCAAACTGGCCATTCAACCATTATGCTTCACAACCAGCAATGTGCAGATTCAAAGCTGGCCATTCTAACCATTCAACCATCATGATGCCAAATAACAGATAGACCAACAGTAAGATAGAGAAACAATAAGGGTACAAATTGTATTTCTCACTAATGTCCATGTTCAAAAATCTAATTCTGTACCATCTTTGATATATGTTTGTCTTTTCTACAGGAAGAAAATATAAGTTTACATTGGGCAGTGTATGGTGGCTGTGCAGAGATAGCAGTAATGTTCCTTAATTCCAAGAGTAATTTCCACTGCATTAATATACATGGTGACACACCATTGTAAGTGACACTGTGTTTGTAAAATTTGAAAGAAAAATAGAGTAGAGTTTTGTTGAAATTTCTATAATTCCCTGTTGAAAAATAAAGACATAAATAGTGAAGAATGTAACATGTATATATCATTTCATGACAATGTGCAAATTGATGAAATAACATTATCATAAAATAAAATGATTTTTTTATCAAACATCATGCATGAAGTCATGCAGGTTTGAATAGTTTAATATTCTGTACTATGTATGTTCACCCAAAATAATGAGTGCATGTGCAAATATGTTCCACAAAAGTTAATCAGAAAACACATTGTTTGTCATGTCCATAATAACAGCATGGCATAGTCTGGTTATCAGAAAGACAAAAGATTGTGTAGGTTGGCCTCTAGGAGTGTTGTTCGAAAGCACTGTTAAACTCATATTGACTGACTTTAAAATGTCATTTCTCTTTTCACAGACATATTGCTGCCAGGGAGGACCATTATGATTGTGTTGTGTAAGTCTTAAAACTTGCTTTATCTTTTTCGCTTCAAATGTGTTAAGAATAGTTGGCTCAGCAAAATGATAATGTGTAAGCACACAATATGTTACATTGTGCGTGATGTGTTGCTTTATGTACAAATTGGTTAGGAGAAAGTTACATCAATGACTGCATATTTTCATGTTTTTCTTTCATGAAGTAGGTGAAAAAATTTCATGTTTACCATAATCATATTTCCCAACCAAAATGATTCTTAACTGCATTGAAATAAGGGTACGAGTTTAACCATATCATTTTAGTTTGCGGTCCTGTGTAGGCACAGGGACTTTCCGTGTAGTTGTCTCTATGAATAAATACATAATCTATGTTTTCTGCTGCATGTATGTGATAGAGGCTAAGAGAGTAATACTGTTACGTCTTTTAATGACAAGTACATATTAATATTTGTTATCTGTAGGTTGTTATTATCAAGGGGTGCTGATATCGATGTCAAAAATAATGAAGGTGAAACACCAGTAGAGTGTGCTCAGCCTAATTCTAGGGTATGGATGGCTCTTCAAGTCAACAAAAAAATGAAAGAAGCTGCTGCTAGTCGGAAAAAACGTACAGAAAAGATCATACACAGGTAATAGTTTTACACTGTGCATGTGTAAGTACAAATTCCTACATGTATAAGATCCTCATTGATGGGAGCTCTCCAAGACAGATGTGTACTCGTGATAACTCTGTCATTGAGAGTGCTTAGCTCTTCAAGTTTGATATTGAATGCAGTTATATATTTTACTGAAGTATGCATATTTTCACTTGTCAGATTTAAAAGTGTTTACCATTTGTTGGACTGGGCTTTTCAGTTCAAACTTTCAATATTTCATGGTTTGTCCCATCGTATGTGTCTTCATCACATGGTCGGTTTCTTCCTCCTCATGAAAATTGTGAATATTTAAGGGGAGCGATTAATAGTTCAATGTTGGATAAAAAAACAACATTTGTGTGTGCGTGTGTGTGTGTGTGTGGGGGGGGGGGGGGGTTGAGCCATTTTAGTTCTCATCCTACAAAAAACAATTTTACTTTGGATCTGTCTTGTACCCCTGAATACAAATATTTCAAAAAACATTGTGAAATTGAGAAATGGAAGAATTTTATTTTTGCATAGTAAATGGATGGCACTGAAATAGTGTGTCAACAAAGAACTAATTCCTCACTACACAGCACTACATACTACTGCATACTGATTTAAAATTGATTATTCTGTCTGAAACATTTTCAATTTTGGTCAATTTAGTTAGAAAGGTGTTGGTGGTTTTGAGACCTAACTAAAATAATTTAGTTTTTTTATCCTGAATTGTACGATTGATCTCACCCCTAACTATGGGGTTTTAAAATTTAAAAGTATGATTTATCGTGGTTTAGCTCATAACTGTGTGTACCTCTTTCATTTGCAGGGACATTTCACGAGGAAAGGAGAATCAACCAATTCCAGTGGTCAATAGTGTGGATGATAGTTTTCCACCATCAGACTTTCTGTACATAACACATTGCTGTGAAACAGAGTCTCTGAATATTGATATGAATATCCAACATGTACAGGGCTGTAAATGTGAGGACGATTGTCTGACAGGAGCCTGTATATGTGCAATTAGTAGTGTACAGTGTTGGTATGACAAGGTGGGTTGATTTTACTCATGGCAGTATTTACTAGTATCAGTAGATTGATCTTGTCACAAATATCAACAAAATTTCCACAATTTTTGTATATACATAAGACATAGTTTTGTTTTTCCTGAACAGAGCAACAGAATATTTAGCTTTCTAAATAGCAGAACACTCGGCAACATTACTAGATGAAGCCAGGATTTTACAATTGATAATGTTTATTATACCCGATTTGGTGGCTCACCAAGTCGGGTTTGTAGCACTTGAACAGCTAATGGGGGAAAACTGTCATGATGTCAAAATTGGAAATTTCAAATTAGTTCTTTCGAGCTTTTACCAATCAGCTTCTAGCTAGTTGTACCCTATGAGTGCTAAATTAATTCCTGTGAGTACTTACTTTGTTTGGAGGCGGGTGTCAGAATGACAGATGTCAATCAAATGATGTAATGTGTGCCTTGACCAATCAGCTTGGATGTACTGCACATGTTCCATATGAATGTTTAGTGAATGCTATGAGTAAACATTTTGATTACGAAGGTGTATTTGAAAGACGAAATCTAATCCCAAGCAGAAAATGATAAAATAATTAATTATAAAATCTAAAAATTATACATGTTTTTACGCCATTTTTTTATTCAGGAAGGAAGGTTAACAGATGATTTCAACACATTGGACCCACCACTTTTATTTGAATGTAACCGAGCATGTCGGTGTTGGAATACGTGTCGTAATCGTGTGGTTCAGAACGGCAGTCGATGTCACCTACAATTAGTGAAGACAGAAAGAATGGGATGGGGTGTACGCACAATCAGAGATATTCCTCAGGGTACTTTTGTTTGTGAGTAAGTATCATTTTGATGCATTCATCAAATGTTTGCTGGTTTCTGAAATTATACAACTTTCAGTTGCCAATAGAAAATATTTGTAGATACCAAATGAGAATCAGAAGCAAGACCTGATGAAAATTGAATATCTTCTGTAATAAATGATTAGAAAGCTTGTTTTCAAGGGGAACACCGCTCCAGGAAATATATGTATTTTCAAGAAAATATATGTATTTTCATAAATTTGGGTTCTGGGTAGTCATCTCATGATTTCACATCATAGAAATTCTGTGCTATTGCCAAGAAACATCGAATTGAAACTCTATTTCACCTCTATAGTTCCTGCACTGTTATCCACAGTTGCATCATGGGACTTGGCAGACATATTTATTAGCTGCACACTGAATATTCATGACTATTTATCTAAAGGTAATAAACACTTAGGAGTCAGGAATATTCACTGATTCAGTGTGTATCTTATAAATATGTATGTCTGCTAAATCCCATGAGGCAATGATGGACCAATGTGAAAAAAATAAAGGTGAAATAGAGTTTCAGTTTGGTGTTTCTTGGCTATTGCACAAAATTTATGTGATGTGACACATCATGAAATGATTCTCCAGAACCCCCAAATTTATGAAAATACCTTTATTTCCTGGCATGGCATTCCTTGTTAAATGCCATTCTTGTTCTCATTACCTAATATGTATGCAGCTAAGTATACATCATACCCTTTAAATCTTAGGTTATATCTTCTGTACTTTATTAGATAGGTTATTGGTATTTTTGTAATTTGCCATCATTAATGATTTGATATTACATTTGTAATATTTTTCTTCAGATATATAGGTGAGATTATTTCCGATGAAGAGGCTGATCAAAGATCTGATGATTCCTATTTATTTGATTTGGAAAACAGGGTAAGTCTTACATCAAATTGAATGAGGAGTACTTTATTAGGAAATAATGTGATTTCCATTATCATCGAGTCCAATCTGTTTAAAATCCGATGTAGTGTACATGGCGCGATTTATTTTTGGCTGTTGCGTTTACTGTCGTTTGTTCTTTTGTGAGCGCTTGTTACATACATCTGACACAATGGCTTTTCCCGAGCCACACAAGACCGCTGAGTAAATTCACTCAACCAATGAAAACGCATAATACGCATAACATACGGGTACAGTAATTTAGAGCGCTCTGTTCGAAAAGTGCACGAGCACAGACAACAATGTTATCGTTATTGTTTCTGAGTGTTATACAAATGTATATTAAGACGGATTCCGGTAGGCTACTCGTCAGTACAAAATTGGGTTCGGGAAAACCTTTGGTATTGCGTCAGATGTATGTTACGAGCACTCTCAAAATAACAAATGACAGTAAATGTAACAACCCCAAAAAATTGCACCATATACCGGTACACTACATCAAATTTTAATCATATTGCATTGAGTCTTGCAGTGACATTTATTATCATTTTACTTTTGATCTGTCATGTATAATTACCATGACAGACACAGCTGAAACAAGCATACAGACAATTTGATAAGCCATGCCCGCAGGAGAAGTCAAGTATTACTCCCACATAATCCATTTGACCAGAGGAAGCGTAACTTGTACATTGTATGTAATTCATTAGACCAGGCAAAGTAATACTCACAAAATAGGCCATTCCAGACTGCAAACAGGAAATTGAGAATACAGCGCCCTCACTCAAATTGGGGTTATCATCATCTCATAGTATCGTTTCTGAAGAACTTTGTTCCTTGGTATTATGTAGTGTAAATCAGGGATGTTTTCGTATTGTTCAGACATCGAAGAAAACAGCAGTGCTCTATGATTAACCAAGTAACCTATACCATGTATACCCCCAAGGTACACACAGACAGGAAGTAGAGCACCACCATGGCAAATTTTGGAAAGGCCTATTGCGATCCATTACTTGAAATCCATTTCTTCATGTATAGGGTCGCTTGCATGTTATACATCAGACAAGATAAAATGCTATTCACACTACATTCGTCTGACCAGGAGACTGTTACCCGTTGGTAGATAACTTTGGTTATACTATCAGATTTCCATAGTACTAATTTGTATGTACTGAACGTATTCATAGATACATGACTTCACATTACTACTTTTTTCTTGGCTAATTTTTTGCTCCAATTTTCTCTCTGTTTTAGGAGGGTGATATATTCTGTCTTGATGCCCGTCGCTATGGTAATGTGAGTCGGTTCATCAACCATTTATGTGATGCTAATCTGGTTCCAGTGCGGTTCTATGTTGACCACCAAGATCTTAGGTTTCCAAGGATTGCATTCTTTACAGCAAGAGATGTGAAAGCATATGAGCAGCTTGGGTATGTAGATGATGTAATACAAGAGGAGATGTATAAGCAGCTGAGATATATAGATACAACTGCCGACATCAAACCATGGACAAATGGAATTTGTTACAAACAGGGAAAGTAAACAAATGAATTGGATTGGTAACACTTTGGACAGCAGGTTGGAACAGCAGAGGCTTGTATTACATTTCGTGGTTTGATAAGAACAGTTTTATGGTCTCTATGTATACAAGAAATGCCAGGGGAACTTAAATGTGAACCATTATTTACGGAGGACATACAACTTTTCTTATCAAGTGGTGAAATGTAATATAAGTCTCTGTACTTCCAACATGCTGTGCCAAGTGTTAATCCAATTCAGTTGTTTACTTTCCCAGGTTCTGTTCATCCACAGTCAGATGTCAGCAGTTGTAATATGGACAAAACAATACTTCAAAATCAGTATTTAAAAAGAACAAAAAAAATTATTCCACTAAGTTCTACTCTTGAAATAGAAGGATCATGTCCATAATAGGTAATTATTCAAAATTACTACAAAATTTCCAAAATGATTCAAATATTCCACAAAATTGTACTATTCTATTATAAGAATCAATGTATTTGCTTAGGATTGCAAAAAAGTTAACAGAGAGTGAAATCAGGTAGATTTTAAACAGATTTCCAAACCATGTTACTGTTAACCACAATTTTAGTGGGGAACTGTTGGTTTAAAACCAGTGAACTCTTCTAGATTTGAACTACTCCTTACTATTAATAAAACGATCCTGTCCAAATACTTTATTGAATATTCAAAAGATCATTGAGTGCCAATATTCAAGTTTTTTTATTGAACAATTTATCAGGAAAGAATTTCCAACAGAAAACTGCGTGCTGTTGTTCAAGTTTCAAAGATCGTAAATATAATGTGCTTTTCTCTTTGCTTTCCTAGATTTGATTATGGAGATAAGTTCTGGAGTGTAAAGGGAAAATACTTCTCCTGTCAGTGTGGGTCAACGTCCTGTAAACATTCAAGGAAAAGTGCTCACAGTTGACCTGAAGGTCATCGATAACACTCATCTGAAATAGAGTGAGTAGAAAAAGGAAGACTTGGGCTCGGTATAGTCTGGCTTATGCTCATAGTTTATGTATGCTTCCTTGAAATGTTTTCCTTAAATTTCCATAGCTACTCTAGGAAGTGCATGGAAAATGTAATGACTCCTTGCAGCATCATGGGAAATGAAATTTACAACATGATTATCATGGAGTGTTTGAAATTCCCAGTGCCTGAAGAGTAATTTTGACAACCCAGATAGCGATCTGTTGGAGAGATATACTACAAAATATTCCTGGAAAATGACAATAGGGAGTAATTTTAAGACACTTGGAGAAGTTCATGAAAACTGGAAGTTTAAATTTGAAATGATTGTAAGCTTGTTATTTATAAAAAGATCATATATTATCTCTAATATTTCAAAAGTTGATTGGTAACACTTAAAAATCATTGGGAATGCTTGAATAAACTTTGAATTACAACAATTGATGTAACAAGAGGAGCATTTCACAGGGTACAAGTAATTCTGCTAATGCACATTACTTGGCCACAGATGTGCACACATAACAGTTTACAACTATCTTTGTTTTTGCAGGACCTTGTCAGACAACACTATTTCTGACATGACTAAATGGCGCCCTCTAGCACAGTACAAGGGAATATGCTGCAAGATACCTACAAATACTTCAGTGAAGAAATATATTCATGCCCACCCCTGCTGTGATGAGTGTGGTGTCAAGAATTTGTCCAAGTGAAATGTGTGAATTTTCACCAAAATTTTCATTTTAAAACTGCCAGGGAAACGTCAGTGATTTCAGAAGCTAGTCCAAATGGACAACTTGGTTTCACTCCATCAACTGAAATAATTTGATACAAAAAATGATTTAGTGTAGGAATTATTATAGAATTTAAAAATTGTGATCTTTTACATCAGGTTCTATGTAAATGTACCAGAGTTGATGTTACGACTGTTGTATGGAGATATTTGACAAAAAAGGTGATTTTTAGTTTTATTAATGTGGTTTTTTTTTCAAGACTAAATATTAACTCTCAGTTCATAATATACATTTTGTATTCTAGATTATTACATCTCGTGGTTTTCTTTTTGGGGGCAACTTTTTAAAATATGAAGAATTTTTGTCAGAAAACCTAAGTAATAATAGTTTTTATGTAGAGTTATTCGTATATAAATTTGCATGTCAGTATTGCTCCCTTTTTTTTTTAATTTTCAAACATTTCCATGTGCATATTTTAATTTTTGGTAATATCAGGCGTTACACAACACACAGGATATAAATCTAGTGAACGCAACTTGTCAGGAATATGTGTTGAATTCCCATGTTATATTTATGTACTTCCAGCAGTTCTCAGATGCAGTGGCGTATAATATACCAATGACCAACTGGCGCAGTATGTAAGAAGTTTTTCGTCAAATTAATTTCAGCCATAACTGTGGTAGACATTTGATCACATTTGCAGCTAGCATGATTTCTGTGGACTTAATGCACATATGTTCAGATTTGACATAGGTGTATAACATCGTTTGCTATCCAAATTTTAAAAAGAAATATAAAAAACAGAAAGCACCAGATAATGCTACTTTTGATGACATTGGTGTACCCAGTTTACACTTCCAGGATGTAAATGAAGTTGAGATCAAAAAATCCTCTTTCCTAAACATTCCTTCCAGCTTCCAGTCTTACAGCCTGATCTCATCAATTGATCCTGTAATATGACAAAGTTATCCACATCTTTCTGTAGTATACTTCCAATGCCCAAAAAAGAACATGTTGTTTTTTTGGGTTTTTTTTTGAAACTTTACATGTATTATCCAGCAGGGTTAGAAATAGTTTGATCATGTTTTTGTGTATGAATGTTGTTATTCCTCCATCCACAAAATGGACAGAATAAATATACTTCTACACATTTTATCCTCTTATCACGCATTTAAAAATCCAAATAAATTCAAGAAGTCTTTGCCAGTGGAGTTCATGAATTTTGAAAGTTCTTCAATCCATTCAGATAAAGTACTGGAAAAATGCAATCAGTTCCCGAAAACTTCTACTTGAACAAGAAATTTATATGATCAGATTTGAAATTGTGAAAATGCCCATCATATGACATCTCAACATTTGTTGCAAGAATTCACTTGTTTTTCTGTCAGTTCAGGAGTTGCACTGTAGAATACACAGGAAAATTACATCCGTTAACTATATTAACTCAATAAAAATTACTTGAAAACTTGCAGATAATTAGGTTTAATAACTAAACAGCAAGGTTATAGTGTAAAATAAATTTCAAAAAGGTGCTACAATGAAACTTTTAGTTTAAATTATGTAATAGATACTCCTGGGTATTGCTAAAATGTCCTGAACACTATTTTCTATACAAAAATCCTTGCTATCCTTGTATGCCCACGATCTCTATGCAGGAATAAGAACTTGCTTATCCCATAAATAATGTGACCAAATCAGTTCTCTGTTTGAAAATGAAACTTTGATAAAATCCCCACCATATTGGGTCTACTTGTGTAAAAGATGTAAATTTCTTAAAGTGGCCATATGGATGAGGATTGGGAAAATAAATACTATTTATTTTGGATTTTTAATTCATAAATAAATTATATCGTGGCATCCTACTTGAAAAATCAGTGTGAAACAACATATGCCAAGTTCTTGTTTGTAACTCAATACACTGCAAAAAACTAAAAATGTTTCAATATGTTTGTTATTGTACGTACAAAAACAAACATTTTACACATTTATGAGTCTTTTGCAATGTATTTGAGTTACAAACAGACTTGCAAGAAGGAAGCTATGATAAAATTGTTTTATGAATTAAAAATCCAAAATAAATAAATACCCAATCCTCATCCATATGGCCATTTTAAATGTATGTGTACAATCAAGTGGCTTTAAGCAATGTTACTGTTACTTTTCTGGTAAGCACAGTGGTGTTTGTTGTTTTATGTTAAGTTCTACACAAAAATGTGCTACTGTCTTGAAATAATCTGAAAGTCTGAAGGTAATGATATTCGTAGTCTGAAGGTAATGATATTCATATATGGAGTTTCAAGTAGGCAGCACAATGTTTTTTACATGACAGTTTTTGTCCTAATACTACTACTTGTACTAATAATAATGTGCTTATTGCATTTCTAGGCAATTTTTGTAACAAAGGACAAATAACAAAATACAGACACTGCACACTAGCATATAAAATGATATATTTTATTTATCTCACTATGAACATAAATGAACATCACTGTTGGGTGAACAGGAGATTCAAACTCAAAACTGTTTGTGTTCACACTGAGATAAAATGTAACCTTCATGTATGCTCGATATCAGTGCCAGTAAGTTTTTAAGCTATCTGACAAAGACCAGACATGGAAGAAAAAGTGTCTAAAGCATGTGTAAAATCGACCAAATACTCATCTGACCCCACATTTGCATATCATAAAATGACGTGATTGGGTGCACTGGAAATTCCACTTTAAAACGGAATAAATTGCCTACCTGATATCGCAAAAAAATCAGAATTGAACACAAGTACAAAAACAGATTGTGCTGCTCAATTGTAACTCTATAATCTTTCTGGTTTGGTAGTAACACCTGAGTATTATTCTTGTAATTGTCATTGGAGAATATCAGTTTATCATGCATTTTTATGTGAATGTCAATTTAGTGCACAATCTGAGACTCATTAGTATGCATATATGTCATAAGCATAATTCTGGTACATGGTATTTATGCCATTAATGGGTTTCTGATTGTGTGCTGTATAAATTGTGTGTATTTTGTCAAAATTGTCAATCATTGTGTTCACAAGAAGTTGGTGATAATATAATTTTTCAGAGGTACTGTAAACAATTGTATCAACACTTGGTCATATTTTTGTCAAAACCGTTCAATTTATAAGTGTACACGTACAATGGTGTGAGTATGGCAGTTGTAAGATACGCCAGAAATTGTAGACAAAACAACCTGAACTTCTAGACAAAACAACCTGAAATTTCAGAAATTGTAGACAAACCAACCTGAAATTGTAGACAAAACATTAACAGCTAGACACAACCTAAGATTAAGAGACAACAATACAACAGAAATTGCAGACAAAACAACGTAAAATTGAATACATTCTACAATGTGAGGTGATACACACCTAATATTACAGATATGCAGTTTATTTTTTTACACAACCTCCATTAAAAAAGGCTGTTTTTGAATACCAAAAGGTTTATTAAAACCTCACTTTCTAGACAGAGCTATCATGTTTTTGTTTCATTATGTCGAATACTGCCATAATTCATCCATACATGTATTTGATTCGTTCAATATCTGTCCGACAAAGTCTGTCGAACTATCAACTCTACATGCAAGAAAATCTTACAATATGGAAGTTTTGTCTCTATAACTGTCTTGTCACATGTTTCAGATTTGCTTTCAAATACTTCATTTACACAGACTATTAGAAACAAGAATGTCCACAGATTTGCTGTCAAGGGAATGCACGGATTAGTCAATATTCCATTTTTATTGCCCATTTGCACTGATAGCCTTCTGTTGAGCTACTGGTATTTTGTATATTTACAAGTAAATGTTGTACACTTGTTCTACTAAATGTAGTTTAACCTTACCAGAATTTTCCTGTAATGTTTAATTCTTTGTTAGAACTACTTCGGTTTCAGTCATATTGGAACTAAAATAACAATATGATTCCTAAGGACTCTTACTGGTTTTATAATATCAAACTATCAATCCTAGGTTGAGAAGGGACACTTGCCATTTGTTCTGTAATATATTCTGGATGAAAATTTTATTTTCTTACTAAAATTTTTCGATGAGAATACATAAATACAGGACATGATTCAAATCTTTGCAAGCAAATGTTTACCTAGTACACCATTTTCTTCAAGCATTTCATTGGTTAGGTCAGGTCACATGGTCTGAAAGCCATAACAGATCATTTGCATATATGATGTGGCCATATGGATGCGAGTTTGGTATTTATTTTGGATTTTAATTTATAAAACAATTTCATCATGACTTCCTATTTGATCAATCAATGTCAAAGAAGATATGTCAAGTCTGTGTTTGTAGTTTAATAAATTAAGAAATGCTAAAAAAAAATGTGTCAAATGTTTGTTATTGTACGAACAATAACAAACATTTTAGACATATATTAATCATTTGCAATGTATTGAGTTACAAACAAGGACTTGACATATCTTGTTTCACATCGATATTTCAAGTGGTAAGCCAAATTGTTTTATAAATTAAAAATCTAAAATAGATACCCAATTCTCATCCATACGGCCCCTTTAACTAGACAAAACCTCACTTTCTTACTCAGGCAAATATATTGTCTCTGTTTTGTTTTTTTCCATCCAATGTCAGTTTCGGTGATATATTTTTTGTTCAAGTTGACCCCATACTAAGAAAACACATTACTGGCAAGTCTGGTGTGGACATAGAATTATGTTAACTAAAATAGTATATGTGTGTGTAATGTTTGGTATTTGGTTGTGTTTCTAAGTATGCTGAATATATTCTTATGCCATGTTTTAGCAATTTGTCACTTTTCAGAGGATAAAAATAATTAAAAAATGTTTCACTAAATCTGTCCAGTGATTGTTGATTTGTTTTGTCAAATTATATATGTTATTCCCCAGTATTTTCTTCATTCACCCGAGGGAAATATGACTGACATGAGGTGCCTTGTCACTACGAGTTGATGACGAGTCAAACAGTCAGCTTTTCAAAGTCTGTCCAAAATCTATCTGACCAAAATAGAATTGTCTGCCAGTGCGCATGTACATTCCAAATGTATTCAAATTCTAATAAGCTTCATTCCATCATAAATATGGTTCGTAATCAATCCGTTTGAACAACAATCATTTTCCTTTGCCTAATTAGGAAAATGTTTATAAAAATACAGTTAATTAGATTCAGAAAACAGTTTTAAAAAATAAAACTCGCATCAAATATAGGCACTGGTAATATATATACCATAATTTATCACTTCATTGCGACACTCATGACAACATGACCCAACTTCTCGTGTGGTCTCAATCCATTGACCTCAGCACGCGTAATTTGTCTGAAAATGATATAAGACGTTTGCAACACTATATGCTCGTAACAGTGAGATTTGATGACATTTTATCGTCTTGTGATTCGGGTGGTCCTTTTGGTAGTTATATGTAATGTCAAATTTTCAAATTTTTTAGAGATGATCAGATTCTTGTAAGAAAACGAACATTGTAGATATTATTAAGTTCCAGTAATATAGAAGTAAAAAAGCAGAATTATCGATATTTCAGACGGTTTTTGTCGAACAGTATAGGCAGTGCGCCTGGACTCCAGAATAGGGTACGTATGTTCCATTGTCAGTATTATTTCTTTGATGAAAGATGTCTGGTTGGTACTATCGTCGGTATCGAATTAGTTTGTAACGCACTCGCTGGATTTACATATTCAAACACAAATAATCAACGATGGTGTTTACTTCACTATTATTAGACAGCAGACTGGGAGCAACTTTTGTCAGTCAGCGATGCTTTACACTCGAAGCGGACCAGTCTACCAGGTTGATAGCAACCGGTGTCCGTTCAACTTCATCAAGTTTGGTTTCTCGTACTAGTCGCTCTGTTTTTACCAGCGAAATGGGCATGAAACCTAAAAAGTCGTTATCTGGTTCAAAAGATGAGCATGTTAATGACTTTGGTAGCTTTAAGAGGGGTAACACGACTGAAGAGTCGTCAACCTTTAGAGTTAAATCGAAAGGAAAAAGAAACACCTCCTCAGAGAAACCTGTCAACAAATTCATAAACAGACAGACTCTGAGATGCAACTTGAAGGCAGCTGAAGAAAACGAAAGTACTTTTCATATTCCAGCAAACTTACAAAGAACAAGAAAAACGAACGTCGATATCGGTGTGATGACTGGCGAAGAGACCGACAGTAGTGGAAACTGTTGGGACAGAATGGTTCAAATAGACTCGGAACTAACAGAGGCTTTGAGTGTATGTGCTAGTGTTACGAGTCACAAAATAAACATTTAAGATTTGATAATTCCTCTGTTGACAAAAGACACAAGTGATAAGGTCACATTGATTAATGAGACAGAGCCGGGTCAAGTAATGTTATTCTATCCTAATGAGTAGAGGTCACATGTCATCTTAGAGTGATAAATTGTGTCCCAATTGAATCAACAGCTGTCTAGCTAGAATTATTTAGCACGGGTCAATAAACTGGCTATTGCTGAATTGAATTAATTATATTAATAAACATTTACTAAATAAGGTTAAGAGAGAATCTTTTGTTGTAAACAATTTGTTTGTTAACCATATTTGTAATACGGAATGAACGATGTTTTAAATAAAAATGTTGATGACGTATGCGTTTGAAGTAGCTGTGGAATTCGCTATTCCGGAGACTAAGTCAGTTGGCGACTGAAGTGAAGAGCGATACCAGCGGGTTCTTGAGAAATTGTGAGCTGAGCTGAAATTACTTGAAAGAACTTTGACAATTAACTGTAATTGACTGGAACTGAGGCGAATAGCTCCCTATGCTGCAAATCGTATAAGTCATTCAACACAAAAGTAATATTTGTGTCCTTGTGAGTTTCTTCTTTTTACAGAGCACTGTTTCGTGAAATCGGTACCTCTCAGATTGCTATCCGGGCGAGTCCAAAGTTTACCGCTGAATACGGGTCAACGTTGCAGCTACCAAATTCAGCGTTGTAACACTGGTGTAAAATCCGGGCTGGACAGTGCTATTCAAAGAATCAACAGGTAAAAAAGTACAATCGCAAAACGTAAGTACTTTATAAGACATTATATGCTACTACGATCGGGCCGTATACTGAGACAGCCAGACATACCACAAATTCCTCTTGCACAAATGGCAAACTTGGAGAACAATTTACAGATTGATCAAGACATAATACCAATTGTACCAATTGATCACAACCTACAACCAAATATTCCAATTGCACAAAATTTGGAACAAAATAATCAAGCTGACCCTATTCATAACATTCAAAATCTAATACAAGATGTGAATAACAGAATAGGAAGAGTCCAGATAAGTGATGAGAAACCGCCTTACTATTATGGCAAAGAAGATGAATCACCAGAACGATGGTTGAATAAATTTGATGCATTTGCTGTATTAAAGAACTTAAATGACGATCAAAAAGTTCAATACTTTATATTATTGATAAGAGATGTTGCTGAAAGATGGTATGTAGACTTGGACGAAAATCAGGCACAAAATTGGAATGAATTGCGGCCTTTATTTATTGCAAGATTTCATCGTATTCAACCAAGATGGCTCATTGATCAGCAATTAAGTTTGATAAAACAACGACAAAATGAATCTGTGGATGACTATTCCAGCCGATTACGGGAAAAATGTGCTAAAGCAATGCGCACGGCCCCAGAAATTTTAAGTTTATTTTTACAGGGTTTGCGTCATGAAATCAAGATAGCAACTTTATCCCGGGAACCAAATGACTTTGAAAATGCGTTTTCAGCGGCCAAGACAGCAGAAATCATATCTCAACTACCAAACCACGACAGCCAGCTGACATCCAGAAACACAACATTGAAGTTGCCCAAGAACAGGATTGATCAAGAATTGCATGACGACATGGTGGAGCTCACTACACAATTACGACAAAAAAATGAATTGCTCACTCGTCGAAATGAAGAATTGCAACAACAGGTACAGTCTCAAACATTTTCTGACAATCGGGCGGGATATTACCCTCAGACACAAAGAAATCTTCAATTTCGTCAAAATCAGGGCAATTATTTTGCAGTAGGCCGGCCAAATTTCAATACAAACAGGCCTATGTATGACCGTCAAAATAATTTTGATAAAAATCGCCCAAGATATGGCGGAAGAGAAATTATGTCTGGCAGACAAATATGTAGAAATTGTAATCGTTCAGGTCATATGGCCCCATCCTGCCCAGAAAGAAATAACAGAGGTTGTTATTCATGTGGTCAAATAGGTCACATAGCTAGAAATTGTCCAAGACCTACCTATAGTCGTTTTTATTCAAAAAACGATTAAGGAGTGTGAGAAATATCAAATCCAAAGAGCCTAATATGTCTCACACGCCCAAATTAAATTCTGTAAAATCTGCTGATTTAAAGGTACAATCTAACAATTTGATCACTATTAAAATTTTCAATACTGCAATTTCGGCTTTGATCGACTCTGGAGCTACAATAAACGTAGTTTCCACAAAACTATTTGAAAAAATTCCACAGCTAAAAAAGTTCAAAATTAAAAGACCTAAATACAAATGTATAGAATTACCAAACAATCAGCAGATTCCTATTCAAGGCTATGTAAAAATTCCAATACGTATTGAAAATCAACTAATCAATGTTCCAGTGCATTTGGTTAAGGACATAGATAGAGATTTGATCTTAGGAATGGAATTTTTAGAGCAGCACAAAGCAATAATTGATTTTGCACACAAGAAATTATTCATCCATGCCAATGCAGTCTTGAGACCAGCTAAAAAATATGTCATACCCCCTAGGTGTGAATGCATAATTTCGGCTAAGCTAAGGGGCTCATTTCCGAATGGACTAATAGGAACCACTACCAACATGACGTCACTACATTACTTAGGCATTCAAGTTGCACGAGTATTAGCATCTACTTATGAGGGTTCAGTTCCAATCAGGTTGATCAACACATCTAACAATGAGGCCATATTAGGTAGGCATATTCGATTGGGCACTTTCAGACCACTCCCAGACGGAACCACTTTACATGACTTTGACATGACGGACACATATTTAAATAATAAGACACACCCTTCTCAGACAAATCCCTCTTTAGAACGGGAAGAATTTCATTCATTATTTGACTTCACTGGGCAATGCTCTAACTTGACAAATAGCCAAATTAATGACTTACAAGAAGTACTATGGAGAAATAGGCGAGCATTCGTAGATAATTCAAATACTTTGGGTTATTGTGATATTATTAAACATACTATTGATTTAGAACCTAATGCCAAAGTGAAACCAAAGGCACCCTATAGAGTATCCCCTGACAAGCGTGAGGAAATTTCGAGACAAACAAATGACCTTTTAAGACAAAATATAATTCGACGTAGCAAATCCCCATTTAGTGCACCTGTACTTTTGGTCAAAAAACCTTCAGGCTCATGGCGTCTTGTGATTGACTATCGTGAATTAAATAAGGTGACAATAATTTACAATCATCCGCTCCCAAATATTTCAGATAGTTTAGAAATGATCGGGGCCCAAAGTCCCAAATATTTTTCTACACTTGATATGACTAGTGGATTTTGGCAAATTGCCCTTGATGAAAAAGATTCACATAAGACGGCATTTGTTACTCATGATGGAAAGTTTGAGTTCAAGACACTTCCACAAGGATTACGTAACTCAAGTAGTAGCTTTCAACGCAGTTTAGAATTTATTTTAAATCAATTACAATATAAAATTTGCATATCATATATAGACGATATATTAATATTTGCAACAACGTTTCGACAACACCTTCAAAACCTTGACATTGTTCTAGGTAGGTTAATAAATGCAAATTTGAAATTAAGCCCGCGAAAATGTATATTTGGAAAAAGGGAAGTTAAATTCCTAGGTCATATCTTGAACGAAAATGGCATCTCAACTGACCCAAAAAAGGTCGACGCAATATTAAAATTTCCCGTACCAACGAAAGTATCACAACTTCAATCGTTCTTAGGTTGCGCAGGATATTACAGACGATTTATTCATAACTATTCAAAAATAGCAAATCCTCTACACAAATTGCTTGCAAAGAGTGCAAAATTCATATGGACTAATGACTGTCAACAGGCTTTTGATACGTTAAAAAAGGCGTTGACATCAAAACCAATATTGGCGTTCCCACGTTTTAATGAGGAATTTCTATTATATACGGACGCGTCAGCATACAGTGTAGGATTCATTTTAGCCCAAGTTCAAGATGGCATAGAAAGAGTCATTTCTTATGGTGGTCGTACTCTAAATCCAGCACAACGAAATTACACCTGTACAGAACGTGAAGGTCTCGCGGTAATACATGCATTAACACAATGTGATATTTACTTGAGAGGAAACAAATTCACAATCATTACAGATCATGCAAATTTGATCTACCTATTCAAAATGAAAACTCCAAGCGGCAGGCTAGCCAGGTGGGTACTCAAAGTACAAGGTTACAATTACGACATTCTTTTCAGACCTGGAGCAAAAATTCCACATGCGGACAGTTTGTCGCGCCGCGAATATCCACCTGAAAAATATCAAAACTCCGAAATTACACCGACAGACACCGACAATACTAATTCAGATGACATAAATTATACACACAATCAGTCACAGCTAACTATGAATGAAATTTCTAACATTCCAGAGATAGCCAATTTACAACTCAACACGCAAGAAGATATCCTTACAGACATCAGACATCTATACGACTCGTCTGAAACTGATATCATGACTGACCAGCTGTGTAATGCATCCACTCAATCAATCGACTCCAATGACACACTAACCGATCATAGTGAGATTGATAATACACATACTGGCATTAATAAACTCTACAATTTACAACGTCAGGACAAACACTTATTACCAATGATTAATTATTTAACCAATGATGGCGAGTTACCTTCAGACTCAAAGCATGCACAGAAGATAATACAAAGCAGTGACAATTTTACCATTTTGAATGGTATATTATATCATTACTGGTCCCCTACAGGTAAGTCAGCTAAAGCTCATAACTGTATTCGACAGTTAGTAATTCCGAAATCCTTACAACTATACATATTAAGGAGGATTCATGATGACGTCACAGCAGGACACTTGGGTACCTCACGAACGTTACAGGCTATCAGATTACGTTATTATTGGGACACCTTAATCAAAGACGTGACAGTTTACGTGGCATCCTGTGTCTTCTGTCACTCACGGAAACGAGGTATTCGATATCGTCAAAAATTACTTCCTATACCAGTAAATGGTTTATTTGATAAGATAGGAATTGATTTTGTGGGAAAGTTGCCCACTACAAAATCTGGAAATAGTTATATTTTGGTAATCACAGAATACCTTACCAAATTTTGTTGGGCTTTCCCAACAGCAAATTGCAAAGCCGAAACAGTTTCTCGAATATTGTTCGAACACATCTTCTGTCAATTTGGATTTCCAAATTCATTGTTGTCAGACCAAGGTTCTTCCTTTATGTCTCAAATTGTAACGGAATTATGTCGATATTTTGATGTTATTAAGCAACGCAGCTCACCTTATATGCCTACTACGAACGGAAGTGTGGAATGCTTAAACAAATCAATAATAAATATGCTTAGCATATATGTAAACTGTCAAAGTTCAGACTGGGACACATATCTCCAATCTGTTCTATTTGCATATAGGGCAACCCCACATGAAGCAACTGGAATCACACCATTCTGTGCCCTATTTGGCACAGAACCACGATTACCAGTTGATGCTGAAATTTTGCCAAGATTGGGTAAATCACGCAATATTCAGTATCATTTAGATGAATTAGCTCATGCTAGAAATCTTGCAATATCACTCGCAAAACAAAATATCCAGAAAGCTCAAAACAAAATGAAAACATATTTTGATGCAAAAAAAAGCACATGATCACAGATTCAAAGTGGGTGATGTCGTATATCTACATCACCCAGCAGTCAAATTGGGTCGAACACCTAAATTTCACCACCCTTTTCGTGGGCCATTTCGAATAATCGAACAAGTTTCACCAGTAAATTTCAAGTTGGAATACATAACAGGTGATAAGAAATATCCTAAGCTAATCCATGCAAATCGTTTAAAGCATGCACGCTTAAGACCTCCACAATTCCTAAGTGACAACAATAATACAACTACATTAACAGCCAGCGAAGCTCCTCTCAGGGATAATAGCAACTCTGCCACTAACAACAATAATATCACATCAAACACTGATAAAAATAATAGAAGACAAACAACTATGACGGACTACCACATGAACTCAGAAACTGAATATTATTCGTGTTCGGAAACAACTTCAAATCAACACACCAACAGTCCTAGAGGACAATCGTGGAGAAAAAATATCCGCAATAGAGCTGAGTTAAGACGGGAAAAACGGTATACCCACCAAAATCAGACTGATGACAGTTCTGATGCAATTACAAATACATTAACCGCTGAAAATGATCAAACGTTTTATAACGTTCAAAAAATCATCCGTGGTAGGTACAAAAATGGTAAACTACAGTATTTAATTAAATGGGAAGGTTATTCATCAGAGTTTAATAGTTGGGAACCTGTTGAAAACTTGAATCAATTAGCACTAAACATTCTCAAGGACCATCCTGTTTTTATATCAGGTTCACGAACTTATAAACGTCATCTTTAAGTATACACTTAAGGTCACTCAAAGACAATGACACAGTAAACCACCTGTTTGATCACTGCAATCCTTTACAACAAATATTACCATATAGCATGTATACATTTCTTATATTTGGTCATCAAATATCAAAAAATGTTTACCGTATGAGTCAATCACATTATTTAAAGTTCATGTTTAAGAGTGGTCATTTAGAAAACCCTCATGATTGATTCTGCAAGTTATACCTAATAAGGAATTAGATATAAATACAGCTGTGATTGTGTGAATAATTGAACAGTCTGGCCAGACGATGTGTGTTAGGGGCCACAAGGGTACTTCTTAAGTGACCACTCAAAAAACAACTAGTTTTAATCACAAGAAATAGGTCCTCCAATTGTACTTTCTCATTTGTCACTGGTGTCACAAAACAATGTCACATTTCATTACCATATTGGGCTACAAATTTTTGACTAATGTACGGTAAATATTTTATACATGTCACTAGTGTTCCAACTTGCAATACACTTCCATTTCGATAACATTACTTTGAATGAACACTTCCTGTTTAAATATACTGAGGTTTCAAAATGACTATTTGGCTTAACGAGGAACACGGAATATGGGCAATGGAAGCTCTGGATTGTAATTGTCTTCTACGAGAGGATTCATTTTATGAAGCTTTACGTCAACATTGCGACCCAGCTGATTTAGAATTCTTACGTTTACAACGTATAGCTGCAACTCCTGCAAATGAAGACTACACACCCATTTTCGAGGATAGTGTTGAAATCAGCCCACGGAATATTAAGTATCTTTATAATATGGATAAAGTAACATATCAAGGTATTATCAATGACCACGCAAATTTAGTCGAATATGCTTTAAAAAATTATAATTTACATTTCCCTTCTAATCCTTATCTTCATTGGAAGACATATGTCACCGCCACGGCTATAGAGCACTCCAAGCTAAATAGTTTGAAGGTTATCTTAGCCTATTTTTCAAAATATAATACTCCTTGGCATTCGCTGAGAATTGACGTGCTTTGTTATGCATTATTCATGTGCTATAATTATCGAAGTTTAGGTACTTTTGGAAATCATGATGAAAAATTCCGTAAAGCACATGAAGTATTAATATATGTCATGTCATGTGTGCAGGCGCGCACAAAATTATCACAGGCTCTTTTCAATTCCATGCTTAAAGCTGAATCATTACAATCATATTTTGAACCCCTAATTCCATATTTTAACCAACCAGATGACTTGTTTGCTTTATGTGTCTTTAAGATAAGAGACTGTATTTCTTTAGGAAGAAATCCAAAGTTTTATGGAGGTACCATCAAATTGTCACAATCAAAACGTGACGCCGGCCGTCTTGTATCACAATTACCTCTCCCCAAAAGAATCCAACAAGCCATATTAGATTCACATGATATTTTTACCGCTACAACTTTTCCTACAAATCCGGATGAACCACATCGTTACACTTATAAGTTCTACAATAGCCAATGTGGCAGATTCACTGAATATGAAAATTCTGAAGATCATGGTGAAAATTGTGATTGCTTAAATTTAACATCTTTGGACAACATATATGTTACACCATATTATAACGCATATTTATTTCCACCAATTGATGACACATATTTATTTCCTCACAAAGGACAATAAACACTATTGACTAGAATTTCGAACATCTCTCAAATTCTTCGTATACCTCACATAAATTGTTATCTCCATATCCGTCATGCTCTGACCTTATATGGTAAAATAACTTCTGACTATCCTCAGCCTCGCTTTCAAAATCACACAAGTAAATATTTCTTAAATATCTTACGTGGTCACATCATTAAATGATAACATTGATTAGCTCACTTCATCGATCACCATGGACCGGAGAACATTTCTGTTTACAATGCTAAAGGCAACAGTCTTCTTCTATGTCATGCTTTTTCCATTATTATATGCAAAAAGTGACTCGGATTATGACTTCATGGCCACAGATGATGTACAACGTCTAAATTATGGTGTGATTTTCGAAAAGGTAGCAGTCATTGAAGCTTCTGCTAGCAGTTGGTCACTCACTATAGCGGTTCCATGGCTGGATATACACGAGATTGTGAAAGTTACATCAACATTTCAGCATAAACAGGTGTGTCTTTTAAATATTACTGATGCTATGTGTGATGAATTCTCTGCTTCCATCAAGACGTTAAACTATCGCATAAAGTACAAGCTGAAAGAGTTACGTCATTACTTAAATGAACTAGATCGACTTTCATCATTCAAGTATGGAAATAAGGGATTTGATAATGGTTATAATTCAGAACGAAAGACCAGGTCAATTTTGCCAATAATTGGGCAAATTTCTAAAACTCTATTTGGAACAGCAACAACGAAAGATGTCTCGATTTTAGCACGTCATATTTCATCAGTTGAACAAGAACTAGCAAATCAACGTACAGGATTACGTCATTTTAGTGCTGACCTGAGTTCCGTACTCAAGATTACAAATCGACGAATTGACAATTTGTGGTCTTCTGTCAATAACACTTTTTCAACGGTAGAACAATTGACTCTTGCAGTAGCAGACATTGAACGACTCCGATTACAAACACAGCGACAGGACCATAGTTATCATCTTTCAAATGATCAATTTCATCGTTATATGTTACTTTTAAATGCTCTGGATGATAGATCACGTACATTGGATGTTTTAATAGCCAAAGCTACAGAACGTTTAATTGGTATGCAAACCTTGCTGGAAGGCTATTTACCACCAGAATTTGTCTCTTCCAAACTTTTAGAAAATTCACTGCAAAAGTTACAAGACAACTTTCAGAAAAAATATTCACAATATCATTTGTGTCACGAAACCGCATCATATTATCACCGTCAAAAAGGAACTACTTTTTATAGAAACGGCCACAATATTTACATCAATATTCCAGTACCTTTATGTCGTCATTCATTGATTTTCGATGTATTTAAGGTAATTCATTTGCCAATTCCTTCCTTTCCATCAGTAGCACAAAATACAAACGGAACTGCGATTTCACAATCTGTTACTGTCTTAAATAACTTGCCAAATTATTTTGCAATACAGCGAAATGGAGATTATTTTCTAGAAATGTCAACAGCTGAATTTCAAACATGTCAAGGTTTATCCATTCTTATTTGTCAACCACTTACAATTTTGAAACCAGACTTACCATCATGTGCTCGTGCAGTATTATTGAATCAACATTCTAAAGTCTTGAAATGGTGTAATCCTCAAATAATTGTTCGTCACACAGGCATTCAAAGAGCCCAGGTGCTGCGAAATTCGCAAGTATTAATTCAGGGTTATTCATCAGATTGGCATCTTTCTTGTAATGATGCAATATTGCAGAAAATTGAAAAGTGTCATTTTTGTGTGATCACGATACCTTGCGGTTGTTTACTATTCTCAAAAAAATACTACATAGATACCTTGGGAAATAGTTGCCAACAAGATCATGATATCGTATATAGTCATACTTTGAATATTCCGGTTCTTATGTCTTTATATAGTACAGCCCTTCCTACTTTGAAATTATCTACCTTAAGCGACAATCCTACATCAGTTCAATTGCCAGATGTACAAATATTAGAGACTGAGTGGAAACAAACTTTAAGCACAGAAAACGATATCAAAATTGATTTGAATCGTGCTGCCACTATGCTTCGTGATAATTCCAAAGTCTTTCTTACTCCTATGGATCAATTTCGGCAGGAGAACATGAACTTTAATGATGATCCATCAGTATTTACAATGTTTCCAAATTCAATTTGGGTGACCCTAGCATTATCGTGTGTTAACTTGGCATTGTCCATATATCTGATGTGGAAAATGAGAAATTTTAGTGTAGCGTTGCAAATCTTATTGGCCAAAAGAGTTGAAGCGCAGGAAATTTCTTGGTTCATATCTACAAACCCATCCCCTACAAAACCATTTGAACCTCCACATAACACCGATTATATTAAATATATTGTTGAGGCAATATGTATTTTTGCTCTCTGTATCATATTTATGATTACTTATAAGTACTGCCTACGTGCCATTAAACAATATTGGCACAAACTGATGGTTAAGACAACGGCTTCTGAGGCCAGTCCAATTGATCATGAAATGCATGTCATCCCGATATTGCCTACTATTTCAGATCATCCTAAGTGTGATTCTAGTAAGGACATGACCTCTTTGCCTAGTTGCACAATTCATGACAACCCTTTACAGGGCCCCTTCATTCATGAAGATGCTAGACTCGTAAACAGTAGATTAAGTGGTGTGACGACAGACATCCACGCTAGCAACGGTAACGACATTAGCCGACAGACTAGTGCAACTGCGACTCCACTTCAACCTCAAAACTCTATTCCGAAATGTGACCCCTTGAACTTGACATGGTTTACAATTTAAGGAACAATCGCTGGAATTTTGATGGTTAACAGTTATCAAATTTAATGAACAATTAATTGTTTTAATGGTACCTATTTTATTTTGACGTCTAATTAGATTTAATTAAGGACTTTTAGTCTCTGAACATTGAGATAACTTTCACACTGAAAATTGAGAGACAGTTGTGATCTCAATACTTTAACTTTTAAATGTCTTTAAGGAACAAAGTTGTTGAGCTACTTTCAACTTTCACGTCATCATATTGACGTTTCTTTTCAGTTCCTCAATATTATTATATGAAGACACAAACTTTTGAACTCTTAACATTTTCAACTCTAATTGTTGAAATGAATTTGAACTCTTAGACTCTCGGACAGTTTTGAACTTTTACAAGTTCACATGAAACATTTTGACGATTTAAATTTTCAATTAAGAACAATTTTGCAACTCTTTTTGCCTTTTATAATTAAGAATTATTTAAGATAATTAAGTTAATTAAGCTAAATAAGTGAATTTTGTGAACAAATTTTGATCGATATTACAAAACCTTTGTCTCACGACATCTCAACAAACCCTTTTACCATTTCTTTGGCATTTAAGCTATCTTCACATTTCCGACTTTCCAAATTTTTACGGATTATCAGGTTTTTACCTTAAAAAAAAAAAAAAAAAAAATTCCTTCTTTACTTTATATTTATCAAACTTTACTTGACTTGATGTATGATATAAACTATACGGGCTCGTCTGTCCTCAATAATCTCTTTGACAGTATGTGACCTTCATCTTTCGGTACCATCACTTTCGCTCTTCCCAATATTTTGTAACCTAAATTAGCTTCTCTTACAATTAGGCTGGTTACGTGTTTTGGGGACAAAACATATTTTGACGGGGGGAATGGTGTTACGAGTCACAAAATAAACATTTAAGATTTGATAATTCCTCTGTTGACAAAAGACACAAGTGATAAGGTCACATTGATTAATGAGACAGAGCCGGGTCAAGTAATGTTATTCTATCCTAATGAGTAGAGGTCACATGTCATCTTAGAGTGATAAATTGTGTCCCAATTGAATCAACAGCTGTCTAGCTAGAATTATTTAGCACGGGTCAATAAACTGGCTATTGCTGAATTGAATTAATTATATTAATAAACATTTACTAAATAAGGTTAAGAGAGAATCTTTTGTTGTAAACAATTTGTTTGTTAACCATATTTGTAATACGGAATGAACGATGTTTTAAATAAAAATGTTGATGACGTATGCGTTTGAAGTAGCTGTGGAATTCGCTATTCCGGAGACTAAGTCAGTTGGCGACTGAAGTGAAGAGCGATACCAGCGGGTTCTTGAGAAATTGTGAGCTGAGCTGAAATTACTTGAAAGAACTTTGACAATTAACTGTAATTGACTGGAACTGAGGCGAATAGCTCCCTATGCTGCAAATCGTATAAGTCATTCAACACAAAAGTAATATTTGTGTCCTTGTGAGTTTCTTCTTTTTACAGAGCACTGTTTCGTGAAATCGGTACCTCTCAGATTGCTATCCGGGCGAGTCCAAAGTTTACCGCTGAATACGGGTCAACGTTGCAGCTACCAAATTCAGCGTTGTAACACTAGCAAGGATTCGAAACTGGCAACTTTAAGACCCTTCATGAAAGTACTAGAGATGATGGGTCACGGACTTCTCTGGTTGTCCATCACCGTGACTGTGATTATCTATACGGATGACGTTGAACTTGAGCAGTTTATGGTTAATCTTGCAACAGGTGAGTAAAGATGTCTTGGTATGTAACATATAATTGTACGTCGTATATACCTTACCAAAGATAAAATGCTGAGTAGCTAGAACTGACTACGAAAACTACAATATTCTTCTGTTAGTGAAAAATCAACCCAACACCCAGCCAAACTACTTATGGATAACTGTTATGTATCTTTTATTATGATTGTCTGAATACAGCATTATCGTAAAACGACTTGCTTCTTTGCGACGGCGCTTTAATACATATGCCCCCTCTCATCGTCGTAAAATAACTAGCCTTTTTTGCGGCGGCGCTTATTTAGACTCCTCTTCGTATTACTAGTACTTTTCAGCTGTAGCAAAATATCTTTGACTTGTGAGAATGAATTACAATCGAAGTATTTTCTCCTTGAAAAAGTCCATTGAAGTATACATCTAGTCGCAAATTCAAGCCGATTTTTGTAAAAAAAAAAAAAAAAAAAAAAAAAAAAAATTGCACGATAATCGAAAAGTAGTCTTTAAATACAACTACAATAGCATAACAACAGAGTGCATTTCTTGACAGACTTTCTTAGATCACGTCGTATTTTAACGTAAACAAGTGTGTTGGAACTGTGAGAGTCTGGATTTGACCAGGTGGTACTCGTATTGTCTTCTCGTGATCACTACTCGAAAAAGATCAATATGACGTGTACATGTGATATTTTTTTAAATCTTGTTTTCCGTCTCATGACGGAGAAGACAAACGCAAGTTTAATTGGAAAGTTATGTGTCCTCGATTATCTTGGGAGTGACCCTGTACGAGACAATATACACGTCTAATACATAGTACCGTCAGTTGTGTGTACTGTTGAAATGACAAGGATGTGAAAAGATATCATTATCTAATGTCACATACCAGAACAATTATCTTTACTTTTTTACGGGGCCATATGGATGGGGCGGCCATATGAATGAGGTATTTATTTTGAATTTGAATTTATAAAACATTTTTATTTTGGCTTTCAACTTGAAAAATCAATGTGAAACATTCAATTCGACAAAGTCTGTTATTTTAACTCTGATGAATACATTGCAAAATGTTAAAGGTTTGTTTTTGTACGTACAATAACAAAATTTTTACACATTTATAAATCTTTTGCAATGTATTGAGTTACATACAAGAACTTGGCATATGTTGATTTTTCAAGTAGGAAGCCATGATAAAATTGTTTTATGAATTAAAAATCCAAAATAAATACTCAATATCCTCATCCATATGGCCATTTTAAGAGAATATATATATGGACATAGTCATATGTGCGCTGTGTGTATACATGTCAGAAGCCTGTCATATTTTCAAATACAAGATTCGTACCTAAAGGTTAGCATGGGAATAGATTTTTTGGAGGGATTGATATTGTCATCAAAGTTTGAGCGTTTTTTCTTTTAGAGGAAAATCTGTCATTTACATGGTCGATTTTTCCTACACATTTTTCATTTGTCAAATGTCCACCACCAGTACACAGTCCATCCAAGTGTTTACCATCACACCCTCCAACCATTACATGTTGCTGTAACAAACACATCGCGTGTTAATATATGTAATGGTGTTTTGCAATTACTGTGTCTCCCCCACAGGTATATGTTTGGACATCGTAGTGGTGATGACACTGAAGTTCCTGGTGAAAAGACCTCGACCCAGACAGAATTCCATCGATATGTTAGGCACAATATCTGCCAATTCAGCAGGACTGTCGTTCCCATCAGGACACAGTACACGGTCAACATTGGTGGGTTGCATCCTGGCAACAAAATTGGACATGGCTACATCTACGTCACTTGTACTGACAATCAGCTTCAGCTCCATCATCCTGTCCAGACTAGTGTTAGGACGCCATTATATAACCGACGTGGTGGGCAGTGTTGGTATTGGTGTAGTCCAGTTCACTGTGATGTATAGATTTTGGATGTCTGTTGAAACATGCCAGATGATAATTGAATCATTTTACCTTCTATAAAGCTAACATATTTGTAAACACTTACAAAATTTATGTAAAAAAATACACTTATTAATCGGCAGATGGCGCGATACTTTCACATAACTTTCTTCATCGAGTATATATATTTTTTTAGTCGACACAGTTACATGTATACAGAAAATATTTTTATAAAATGATTTGTGTCTTAAAAGATCAACAAGATCAATCTGATTGGACTTTTTTCTTTACATTTTATTTACAAGCTATTGTAAACGCGCGCAGTGTTTTATTTCTATAGCTAATATAAAAAAAATGGATGTCGATATAACAGCCGCAGCTAAAATGTGTGAGCAATTCGACAACTACCAAAATTTGTGATAAACATTGCTGTCGCGGTGAACCAGTACTTCCATAATGTTTCATATACACTTGGGGTGGGGTGGGGGTTTACATCCAAGAGAGAGGCAGGCGATCACAAGCTCTCTAAGGTTGTGGTGTATTTCTCTTCTAAGTTTTAAAAAAAATAAAATAAACAAAGCCTATTAAAATAAAATCACTAGTTGCTAATTACATAATGGTGCTGCTGTCTTGTCAATATCGATATGTTAGACATATAAGTCAAACCAGTCCTTGCACATGATTATGGTATGTAGAGGAGGGAGGGGAAGGAGGACAGGAGGGAGGGGAGGGGAAAGGCGTTCATGATTTAGAAATAAGTGGTGGGCGGTCAGCCTGTTCAAGGTTTTACAGAGAGAGGTGTCAGAGACTTTTTGTTGGTCAGTGGAAGGTTGACCCGACCCCGTTTTTCAATATATTTTTCAGATATGATTTATGTTACATTATCCAAAATTGCCCTCAAATGGTCATGTTTTCCACTATAAAATTTATAAACTATGATTTGCTTTAGCCCCGGACACGTGTTCCTATTGACAATACAAAGAAACTCACATTTTTCAACTCTTACGTAATAAGTCGTTTTTACACTGGAAGAGACGAAATTTTGCGTGTTTTGACCTTTGTGGAGAAATCGAGTTTAAATGATGTACAGGCGACCTTAAATTTATGTTCGCATTTCGCAGAATCAGACGGGATGGGGAGTAACGTTGACTTTTGAGCCAATGTATTAAGGTTTAGACATAAGTCAAACCAGTGGTATGTGATTATGATATATAGCCCCCTCCCGTATATATCACATAATCACATACCACGGGGGGGGGGGGGGGGGCATGTTTTAGAAATAAGTGGTAGGCGGTCAGTCTGTTTAAGGTTTTACAGAGGGGTATCAGAGACTTTTGGTTGGCCCATGGAACAATCCACCCCCCCCCCCCACCCACCCCGGCCGGCCATGGACAGAAAAACTTGGTCAACTTGACAGGTTTTACATTTATTGTTTATTTTTATCTGTGACTGCGTTCTGTGGCAAACCTTGTTTATATTTCGCTGTGCGTGGACTTACGCGATCCTAGAAACCCGTGTTTATATTTTAACCCTTTCATATGTTATTGGCCAAGTATCTCAATATTTAATATCGATATCATATCATATCGCGTATCGGGAAAACAAGTGCCTGTGAGCTATTGGCAATGAAGAGAAACTGACGTTTTACAACTGTTACGTAATAAATCGTTTTGGCAGTGAAATCGACTTATTACATAACAGTTGAAAAATGTTTCTCTTCATTTTTTAATGCAGAAGCATAAAATTTAGAAGGGATTTTTGATAATTTAAGATAAATATATATCTGCGATGCGAAATTATTCATATTCATTTCATCACTCATCTGGATGTCTGTATGGTACGCAGTGGTGAGGCGCCCTCACACATCGGTTTCTAAGCGTGACAAGTTTTTATTTCTTTTTATTCTTTTTGCAATGAAACAGAAAATTACGGGTATCAGTTAGAAGCTTAGCACAGATAAGGAAGGAACATATTAGCAACAGGTATTGTTCTGAGATGTCGGAGGATTACAAGCTCTGTCATCGTCTCTTGTAGTTTGCAAGAATATCATGTGTTCAAACATACGCCGAAAGTTCCCGAGTGACCTGTGATTAGCTCTTCGGGAACCATCATTGCTTTCCACATGCAAATTCAATCTCACAACTATACATGTATGATAGTTTAACATTTGCAATTGATTTCCAACATATATCTTTATTATTGAATGAACGAAATCATAAGGGAATCAAATCATAAAATAACAATCCAGGAATATAATATCAGTATTTAATACAAGTGTTTCTTTGACGGTTAAATACTTGTCATGTGGTAAAGAAACACTGGTGACGGTGACAAATACTCTCTTGACAAATAAATATAACTTTTAAATTGGGAACTGACAATTCAGACTGAGTATGTTCAGACGCAAAGGACTATGGGTTTATCTGCGGTTATCGTAATACCTAATCTGGAGCTATCGATAAAAATACCTCCCACAATAGTCATGGTAAACTATGAATTGACCATTCATGGTTGCAAACAATGTAACAGTATTGTTTACAATACCAATTTATCAGTATTTATTATCACATTTCCCATTATGCAACATTCAACATGGCGGGTTTGCAAGTTGCCTATTAATAGTTACAATGAGTTCCCCCACCCCCTCCCTGACGTGAATAAATAGAGTATTTAATATTTGCAACATTACTGAAAATAGAAAAATCATTGCTGTTTTACTTACAATAACTTAACTACTTTTGGTGTCAACCAAATCTCAAAAATATATTCTGTTTCCCGTCACTATGCTATCATGTCATAAAATGATGCATTATTTGTGTATGGTCAAATTGACTTTTGTTACTTGACATTTTGATGTATGAAATACATACATGTCACTTTAAACAAAAATGTATATGTGAAATAATGAAAATTGTTTAATAAAGATAATGAAAATTGCAATGAAACATGTCATAAAGCATTTGAACTCCTGAAAATAACTACTTAAGAAATACAAAACTAATTTATGTACAGATCACAGACACAACTATATATATATTGGGTGATGTGATTAACTTGAATCATTACATTTACTCTTAACTCTGATTACCTATCTAAGTAAGAAAGTTACGAATGAAAATTTCTACCCAGAGAGTATAATTTTTTCTTTGGAAGGAATCTAAAGTATTCACTGTCATCTAGTAGGCATCTTTAGAGGTGTATAACAATGGGCTCTTATGAGACATGTGAAACAAGTTCATTAGATATTTTCTTTTTTTTTGATGTATTGAGAGCTATGAATTTTAATGTGCTGATATTGTTGAGAGCATTACATATGAAGGGCATCCTTATTTTTAACCGAAAATTGTAAGATATTTCTACATTCCATATTACATACATTATATACTTCAAATGGAGGATTTTTCCTAACTGAAGGGATACATCTGTATAGTGGTAATGTATCAGTAATCCTAACACTTACATGCGGATCTGCAATCCTTTTATCCAGTGCTGTACTCTTTTCACAGCCCAAAGTTATCCTTTGGTTTCCTAACTTGGCCAGTACAATTCCTATACCCTCTGATCACCTTATAACCATGGACCTTAGAGTAATACTATTTACTCCAGGATCTATGTTATAGTTAACCTCAGGGTTATCAATTTTGTGTACACTGGACGAATAATCTGATTTGACCACACTGCAGAACAGCTAGCCAACTGTTGTTGTTAGCGTTGTTGTTATAAATTCTAGTTCTGCTGTTTAGTACAATAGATATATATGTATATCTATATTGATAGATATTTGACAACATTGTAATATGTTCTGTAATTTAGTCAAACAGATCACAAGTCACTTGTATCTACGATGATTCTTAGATATGCTGTGTCATCCTTCACAAATGCCTCGCTCCCAGTATCAATCTTACTCAAAGGCATAAACAATGGGCATCCTGATGCTATGTTGAGGTCACCTGTTGGGCGTTTAAATGAACTTGAGTTAGGATCAGGCCTAAAGGCGTCAATGCTATGATCCCTATTGTTTTGATCTATCCACATAAAAGTGACTTTCTGACTGAAGGGCCATTTTAGTATTGCATCATATTCTCCTTTCATTATGACAAAGAAAAGGGAGGCGTGATTTCCCTTTCCCATGCCATCACCGTTGAGATAAATTCTCGCACACATCTTATACCCAAATCTACTCGTAAAGAAATAAGGTGAATAAATTGAAAGAGTGCGCCCTGAAATGGCATCACGCCTCTTTCTTGCGAAACCTGTTATCCTCCAAGTTAGAATACCATCGTACGATACCATTTCTAAAGATTGTATTCTGAGGTCTTGCTCAGCCAAGACTACATCCTTAAGGGCAATAATCCTGTCTTGAGCTTTCACTTTCCTTTCAATGGCTTCTAGAAGTTCACGTGTGCGCTTCTCCTCTCTTTTCAGCGACTGTACAATCTCAGCACTTCTTTCAACTTCACTATTTAACACAGCTACTATTCCCTCATATGTAGTTACCTTTCTTTCTAAAACAGCTATAGTATTTTTCAGAGCTTTAATTGAGGCCTCACTTTCCTCAATTAAATGATATATTTCTCCCCCCTTATATTCTATAGGAGATCGTTTCAATTTAGAAACTGTCTCTTTTAAGTCACCCTCGAGTCTAGTGGTATGATCTCTCAAAGCACTTATTTTGCCTTCATGCTGTTCGATGAAAGTTGAAATTTGTAAGAAGTCTTTCTTTTTTGCTTCTATATCAACAGATAAATGATTATAATCTGATACTTTGTACAAAAGAAGATTCATATGATCTTGGGATGCTTTTAAATCATGCTGTGGTTGCTTCCCGTTTTCAATCTGCAAGACAATAATAAAAATAAAATAGTAGAACACTCAAAATTTTTTTTCTTCTTCATGTTTTAAACTATATCACATTATTTCCAATCATTCTCCTTCCTTCAGCTGAAGAATATACGAGTGACACAAGAAGCTTATTTACCGGTACTATGTTTTCAAGACAACTAGTGACAAATTTTTATTTCATAAATATCTTCTGGCTGAATGAGGAAAAAAATATTGGATAGCCATCTGTTGTTTTCAGCTGAACAACTACTTACGATAAAATACTAATATTAACCTCATTTTAAAATGATGTAGAATGACACACAGGTAAGTTTCGTTTATTCAAACTGAGGTAAACAATATGATTTTGTATGAAAATAAGTCTTCTGTATTAAAAAAAACATAGCCCCTAACTCTAATGTACTGTGCATTGCTGTCTGTGAACAATTCATTTCTAAAAAAAATTCAGAACATACACATAGAAATGTCTGAAACATAAAATTATGTGAATTTTAATACCACAATACACTACATTGAGGAGATAATTGATATCAATTATACTCAAAGATATTTTTATATGAGTCTGGTATGACAGAAGGTCAGTCTGACTAGACACTCTTTCTGATACTTTAGTATGTAAAGATTGTGAATTGTGTCAAAGGTCAGTTTACACAGAAATCTTATTTCTAAAGTAAAACTATCGATACATACATTTGAAATGTATCTATTCATGGAACACATTGAATGTAGTCAGTAAATTGCTAACTGATCTTGAATACAAATGTCAAAGTCATCAGTTAGTGTCTTATCTAAAAGGTTACCTCTGATATACTGGTGCAGACAATTGAATGGTACCCAATGAACAAAGCTCCCAAGGTTATTGACAAATTGTTAATTAATTTGATCTTGAAGATGAAGGCCAAGATCAAAGATTAGTGTATGACTTGAAAGCTTACTTCTAATCACTGAAGTTCCATACGCTTAAGGGCATGCAGACACTTAAATGGTGTCTCTTGGGACAAAAGTTTCACACAATATCTGGCAATACGGATGTATAGACACTTGAGTGGAGTCTGTGTATTCAAATATTTGAGTTATGGTAAAGAGACAAGTGTTGGCTATGTCGGAGATATCAGAGGTCATTTCAACTTTAAGAATATTCTCGTACATCTCATAAATGTCAGTAATATCATCGCTTACATAAACAGATGTTGTATATATCTATCAACATATCCCTTACACCAATATTAGTTACATCCCACTTCCTATGCTGGTGAGTTTTAACATTAATTATCCTGTGAAATAAAGTATTCTGATTTTAGCCACAACTGAAGTGACTCCTCTCTCTCTATCCACCGTTCCACACACTCTGTCGCACAACAACCTGCCCTTCTAATGTGCCTAGCCACAGGCTATTTAGCCTTGAACGTAATTGCCAAGGCCAAAGATCAAAGTCTCACTATAATATCACTATTGGTATAGACACTTGAATGGTGTCTGTTTTAAACTTTTGGAAGTATGAGGCAAATTGTGTATTTTTAGGACATATAAGTCCTACAAAAATTTCACATCTTGTCTTTCTCAAGATCTTTTCAAATCAAATTGTAATGCAGAAAAATTACAAGAATTAAACTCACCAATTCATCACATCCAATGTCATGAAACTTGCAGTATTGTCTTTTTCTTTTACAATCACCACTTCTAATATCTGTATGTTGTTGGAGCTATAAATAAAGACAGTTGATGCAATGATCACAATTTGATACTAGTTATCTCATTATAAGACACAGAATGTAATGTAACTACTGAAGTATAATAATTATACATAGATTGAAACAGAAACAGGTTTCAGTTCTTTTTCATAGACCAGACAACGCTATTAAATGAAGTATCAAGATCAGTGAGACTGATCACAAGGTTTCATGTTGAGATAGACACCAAAAATATAACACACAAACATCACTTAGAAAGTGTCAACTCTTCATTTAGTTAATGATATAAACATGCACACTACTACACAAGGAATAATATTTGAAGTTCGTAAAAATAAAATGAATTATGCAACATATCAAATTCTAGTTATTAAATTGATTGCACATTTCATGTCTTTACTTGTGTATAGTTACTTACTTTTTCTCTTAATATTTTCTTTGAGCAAAACTTGCAAGAAATAGGTGTCTTTGGACATTCTGTAAGCTGATGAATCTGAAATGTAAAAAAATATGTTTGATCACACAAGCTCAGACTAAGCTAATTAAGTGATTGTTATTCATGGGAAGTCATCTTATCTTTGCTTTCTTTTTGTTTGTTTGTTTGTTTGTTTGTTTGTTTGTTTGTTTGTTTGTCTTTTAGACCACAGGCCAAAATGACAATTACATAATTTAATGAAAAAAAGAATACAGTATAATATATTTATATTTAAAATCTGCATATTGTACCTTAAGATAAAAAATATCCATTCTTTTATTTTAAAAATATTATTAATGTTAGCGATAAACAATATTAGGGTATATTAAAATCAGTCATAACATCAAGAAAACTTTGAGGTATAGTATTTATTAGTTTAGTTTGTCTAGATGTTATACATATGGATTGATTTTCTATGATCTCTCTCTCCACATACAGTCAAATGAATTATAATCTACCAAAAATCTGGCCAAGTCTCCTGCTGGGGAAAAGGGTTTACAGAGCATGTCAGTAGTACTTTATCACACACCGAAAAGTGATCAAGTTACTTTGTTCAGTTTACTACAAACTCAACCTCCAATCTGAAAGTGAGTCACTTGAGGACACAATAACGTCATCATGTGTATATGAACGCACCGATAGAATTAAACTACCGTTGCCAGTGGTAAGAACGGAATGTCATACTAGAGCTGCAGTCATTTGACTATACGGTGGATAGAGATATCGGAGAAAATGAGCCCAAATGTATCACATCTAGACTATAGTTTAGGAGTCACTTAATAAAAATCTCCTGATAATGGAAAGGGACAAATGTTCATACACTGTAAAATTTGTTACCTGGAGATCTTTAAAATGTTTTTGAATTCCACAGAGTTCACAGTATATTAGTCTCATCTCACATTCTTCTAGCTGATGCTTTTTGAGATCAGATTTTCTGATTTTAACTGAACAGCCTTGATTTTGACACATTACTTTCAAATATTTACAATCTTTTTCATGTTCCTGAAAGAAAGTTATTGACATATTTAGTAATTACAAAATGATGGCAAAATGACAACAGTTATGTAATGTCCAAAAATGGTACATTTGCCATCTCAGGATGCTACTTATACATTGTTTACACTATTCTAACAGTTGGGGGTTTACTTATTTAAATGAATAACTTTTGGTTCATGATTCTCATTGATTGAGCTAGACAGTGGTAACGAGATGATTCGATACCACACAGCATTAGTTTTTTTTCTTAAGATTTTTAATCTTTCTTACAACCTCTATACATAAAGAAGTGAAATTTATACTGTCTTGTATGATCATCAAGAATCGCACAGATATTATCATTCTTTTGAATGAGCTGAAAATGACATTTTTCCCAGTTTTTTATGGTCTAATCTCTTAATCAAGCTAACCACTTTTTGAAAACAAAACTGAATCCTGATCTGCTTTCAAGTAATTTTGTCAGCTGAAATGTAACGCCACTTACCATATATTCTGAAAAAGATCCTTTCCATGAACAGCCATGATTGACACATTTTGAGGGAAGTCTTTTCATTTCTCGTCTGATAGCATAGTCAGGATTGACCTGTAAATAGTGAAATGTGAAAGGTTAACATGAGTTAGAACATTTCCAAGAATACAATAACTAATCTTTTTTGATTGATGAGGCTAGAAGTAATGCTGACAATAAACTGAATACATGCAATCACTGTTAGTATAATATACAAAACGAAACTAAACTCAATAAACATGCCATTTTTTCTTGTCGTGACGCCAATATTTACTGGTACATATATACATTTCCAAACATGGTAAAAATAGACTATCCACGGTGCAAATAATTGAATGAAAAGCTGACGTTATGGAAATACCCTTATTCTTTCATAGCTAAAACACCGATGATCTCAGTTTGGGAAAGAATGTAATTATAAACAGTATGGACTATATAGGAAATGTGTTTAGACTGATAAATTTTCAACTTCCAAACCATAACAGGGCTATTAAATTTTCCACACTACAGGTGCATATTGTAAATAATTATGCCTGTATGAAAAGCTATTGATCAAGGGAAACATTTATATTTGCTATAATCAGAATATACAGTACATTTTATCAAGTGTTAACACTCTATGATACATCAATTACTATATATATATATATATATATATATATATATATATATATATATATATATATATATATATATATATATATATATATATATATATATATATATATATATATATATATATATATATATATATATATATAACTGTGACACCAGCTAAGATAAAGTGCCTCAACCATTCTAAGTATAGTTAAACACACCTCTCTTTAAAAAAAAGCACATCACATATAAGGAATTGTTTGGTTGTTTGGTTTGAGAGATATTTGAAAAAAATCACCCTTTGTGCAAAGTTTGAATTGAATGATTGATTTATATCAAAGGAAGAGCCACAAATTGCCAGACATATACATTATTTACAGCACTGACAATACATATTTGTACTACATGTTTGTCCTCTGTCAGGACATGCATACAAAACTACGTACCTACGTGACAGGCTGAGTAACTCTGCGTTATTAGTATGCTGTGGTGTAACAGATATTTTGCAATACTGGTGTTTGACATAGCAATATCACAAGGCTTCTTCTCATGATTGATGATTGAAGATTGCCTTACTTTTGAGTTTAAATACATATACAGTTGTGTCACAAAAGTTGATTTAAAGGAAAGGTCCAATCAAATGACATTTCAATTTCTATTGATAAAATAAATGTGTGATAAGTGATTTATACCATGTTTGGTATCGCTAAAAAACTGAATTTAGCTTCTGATATAACAAAGGCAAGTATGCCCTGTCAGTGTTCATTTTGAGAAACTGTGACATCACGTCATCCTATCACTGATTGTTTCAGCTGTTTATCAGAGCTAAAATTCAACATTATCAAGATAAGCAGACAATCTGATTAAAAACTGCAGTATTTGGTCAGCTAGTCACACAAGTCGATTCAAGCAACAATACAAAATGTAACAAGATAAAAACCAAACAACTTAGCCGACCTAAACATTAGAGTTTGATCACACTGGGTCAGGGTCAAATCATTGTCATCTCATGTTGTTTAGGATATGAAGGTCAAGTTATGAGCATTAAAAAGTCTGTTAGTGACAGACGTGAGTGAACATGTTGCGGGTTTACAGAATTTTCTGAGAAAACGTTATTTGAAATACAAAGCAAAGTGCTCTATGACCAAGTCATACAACTATTAATAATCTGATATGACGATTTTTATCTTTTTGGGTTTAATAATCAACAACCTTCAGCCACTCAAAATTTGTTTTTTTGACAGAGTATGCTATTGACATGTCATCCAAGGCATGACTGTATGATTGAGTGTGAAGGTTTTTTCTTGTTTATTGTACTTTTATAATTCCTTTCTCCTTACCTCCTCAGGGCAAATGACACTATCTTCAGAATCAGGGTCTTCCTCTATACATTTTGGACATTTATTACGTCCTGTAGACCTTCAATATACAGAAAAGATAATTGTTCTTTAATACGTCATACAACATATACAGCTGGTGAAATACAGATTAATCATGATAAATCTAAAACAGTGATAAATATATTATATCTAAAAAAAATTCAAGAGGGTGTTGCAACTGCAAATGTATATAAACTTTCAAACTTATACAAAATTTTTAGGGGTGTTTACTGATTTGTCTCTCAGCATTAGTGTAACTATTTACCCAAATAATGTGTACCCAAACAAACAAAAAGGTGAAGGGATTTTTAGAAAATGAGCTCACAGCATTGGTATGCATGAATACGTAAATCCAACACAGAAAGTTTTGAAGTCAAAATCACTTGCAAACAAAAGATCTACATATCTTAAATGAATATACCCCTTCTTTCATTTTCAAGAGAATTTTAAATTACCACTATGAAGACACATCATAACTCCATTGTATATGTATCATCATAACACATTGTTTTTATATAATCTTCAGTGTCATGTGGTATGGACTAGTGGCCCATAGTGACCCTAATTTGCATATTCCGTGTACTAGTCATATAACGTTCCCTAGGGCAAGTTATATAGCATTGGACTATGAAAAGAATGTATTAAATATATTAAAATACTTATTGCCTGGCCTTATTTGGGCTAGCAGATGTCATATTACGCCAGGTATTGTTATCTAGCTACAATTTCCCTTCGCCCTCAGCCTTGGGAAAATGGTAGTTGCAGCATAACACCTTTGGGGTAATAGACATAGTTATAATATACCTAGTGATAATGCAGTGCCATGATTCACTAGAATCAGTCATGTGATAGGAAAATAGAATGACTATTTCCCTAGAGGAAATAGTTCCATCAACTATTACATGGTCACGTGACCAGCGCGAGTTCACAGCAGGTCAAAATGGCAGCTTCTGAGGTTGTCGTCTGCCACCACGAGTTAACAGCATAAGGTATATTATAAAACACATATTGCCTGGCCTATATTCGGGCTAAGCACCCGTTCATTTCCCCAAGGGACTGTGAGTTACCAGAATCACATGCTATTTCCCGAGGCTGATGGCCAAGGGAAACCGCATGTGATTCTGGTAACTCATAGTCATGAGGGGGTAATGAACGGGTGCTATAGCCCGAATATAGGCCAGGCAATATGTGTTCAATACATGTACTAGTGTTTTCATAGCCAGGCAATAAGAGTATACAATGACATGAAGTAGCTTCTTCCCTTCTCGTAATATTGACTTTACAAGTAAGCGTTTAACAAAGTCATTAGATTGGAATGAAAACTTACTGGTGTATGAACTCCTGTACACAAGTGTTACAAAAGCGATGACCACATATGCTCTGAATCGGCTCTCGTAAGACAAGCTGGCACAAAATACACAGATATTTCAGTACAGATTCAAGTTCAAGTACATTTCTTTGATATCCTGGCATAGTAATTGGTACGTTTGGTAGTATATTTTCCAGAAATAATGTGGCTATCTCCAACTTTGGATCGTTTTTTAGAGTTGCTACAGTTACAGGTGACTGATCAATAATGATGTATGAATCTCGGCCTTCACCAAGAAACTTGTATATATATAGTAGAGCACTGTATCTTTTCATATGCATTTGAATATCACAAACACCTGAAATAAAATACCACAAAGTTAGTATTTTCATGATATTTTTATAATCTATATAAACCTCATCATATCATTAGCTAGCTTGTATAGTTCACGTTTAGCTTGAATCATGTAATATACTCAATCAGGAGCAGTGGATCACAATATGGTCTACTAAAATAAAAGCATCAAGAAACATGTAATTCTACAGCTTTATGAACCCACATTTTAAAAAGTTTGTGATGATAATTTGGCATATGCTAATGCTTCCATATTTCACACAGTGAGTGCTCAGCTTCTTCATTAAAAGAGCAGGGTAACTGTTGCCTTTTTAAAAAGTTATTAAAGTACATTTGTATTTATATGTATTAATTTTGTATGTGTATTATTATTATACATACTCTGCCTTTGCTTGTCATGAGCCTATAGTCTTTGACTGTATCATTATATGTGACGCCATTGCAAATGGTAATGATTCAAACATTAATTCACATGATGTGCTGCTTTCAGTGTTGGCTGTCTGCATATTATATTACTGAATGTTTCATGTCATTGGTGAACAAACAGCTATACACTAATAATTTGATACAGGCTGATTCAGGTGCACGTCCAACTCGACCCACTCTTTGCCAACTCGCCCCACCCTCTGCCAACTCGCCCCACCAACTTGGCCCACACTCTGCCAACTCGCCCCACCAACTCGGCCCACTCTGTTCGTCCCAGTTGAACTAGTCCAAGTTTCAACTCGCCTCAAGTTCAATACGATTGTGATTCCTGTTTCTCCTCTTTGACGTTCATGACTTTGCTATAAAAAGTTCATAGTCCAAAATAGTTGAGGCGATTCGTCCCTGTGTACCTTAAAAGTGCAGGAGTGCAGTAGGACTAGGCTCAGTCTGGATGGACCTTGGTTTGTCTTCTGTATCTGCTTGTTCAGAATATCATTTCTATGATGACAAATTAACGTACGACACAGTGGGCCGAGTTGGTATCACCATGGAGGTATAAAAAAAAACGTATTGGCAATCATGTGGGCCGAGTTGGCAATCACCTGGGCCGAGTTGGCAATGGGCCGAGTTGGCAATCACTTGGGCCAAGTTGGTAATCCCCTGGGCCGAGTTGGCAATGGGCCGAGTTGGACCTACCCCGCTGATTCACTAGAACATATGGCAACATGTCAGGTGTTGTTCCAAGTTGCAGAATATAAATATAATGCTGAATAATGGTGATATTAGTATATTCAAACACATGTTGACAAACAACAACTATATATCAAACACTGATATTTCACTTTGTTCTTGAAGGTTGGTATTTTGTTTGTCATTCTGACCTCAATTTTCTTTTGCTATTTTGAAATGATCTCTTGCTTAACTTTTCTTTGTATTTTCTATGTGTGTTTATGTCGTACCAGGACATATTTATTTTTGTACATTTGGACTGGTCTGGCTATGGACATATTCCCCTGTATAGGCCTGTAGCTTGTAGCATCTGGGTGCAGCATGGCTGCAATATACTTGTAGTGTCAGTGACTAGTGTTTGTTGTTGTTTAATTGTCATACGTTTGTTCAAATTCCGGTTAAACGACAGAACGAAAAAAAATACCGCCAATGGCGTTGTAGCAAAACTGTACAGTTTTTAAAAATGCTAACATGCGAACAATAAGTGTTCATTTGGTGAATGACTATCCAGTTGCCTATCCAACCATGTAATTGCTATCTTTACGATATATGCTATCATTTGGATGTTGCTATGGATGTGGTCTTGTTGCTAGGCATATTTACATACATTTTTTGAATGTTTATTCAATTGTCTATTAATCTCCATTGTTATCTTCACAATATATGTGATCATTTGGCTGTTGCTATGGGCGTGGTCTTGTTGCTAGGCACACTTGCATACATTTTTGAATGTTTATTCATTTGTCTTCTATTCCTGTTGTTATCTTTGCAATATATGTGATTATTTGGCTGTTGCTATGGGCGTGGCCTTGTTGCTAGGCATATTTACATACATTTTTTTGAATGTTTATTCAATTGTCTATTAATCCCCTTTGTTATCTTTGCAATATATGTGATCATTTGGCTGATGCTATGGGCGTGGTCTTGTTGCTAGGCACATTTGCATACATTTTTTGAATGTTTATTCATTTGTCTTTCTATTCCTGTTATCTTTGCAATATACATGATTATTTGGCTGTTGCTATGGGCGTGGTCTTGTTGCTAGGCAAATTTACATACATTTTTGAACGTTTATTCAATTGTCTATTAATCCCAGTTGTTATCTTTGTGAAATACACGACCGTTTGGCTGTTGCTATGGGCGTGGTCATGGTTGCTACGGTATTTGCATACATTTTTTGAATGTTTATTCATTTGCCTACCATATGATGTTATTTGACCAAAATATACTGCCATTTGGTTGTTGCTAAGGGCGTGGTCATGGTAGCTAGGGCCAATTTTGTCAAAATGTTTTGAAGAATAACATGCAGAAACATCTCACCAAATTTCAGACTCGGTGACCAAGTACTTTTTGAGATATAAGTTTTTGACCAAAAATGAACATTTTTACACCTAATTTGCATATCACTCATGGAATCATGGTATGCTTAATATTTCTTTGTCCATACATCCCTAGATACATTCCCATTAAATTTCAGCCCAATCTGCTCAGTAGTTTTGGAATTATAGATTTTTAACCAAAAAGACACATTTTTAGCCCTAATTTGCATATCACTGATGGAATCATCCCGTCATGGACAAATCTTACTTTACATCCCCTTAAGAATGTTCCCACCAAATTTCGCACCAATCTGCCCAGTAGTTTCTGAGTTTAAGTTTTTTGACCAAAAATAACATTTTTTGACCCAAATCACACATCTGTGATGCGATCATTTTGATTTGAACAATTTCCCAACTAGACACCCAAAGTAATGGACCCACCAAATATCATGGCAATCGGTTCAGCAGTTTTTGAGTTTAAGTTGTTTACACACACACACACACACACACACACACAGACAGACAGACAGACAGACAGACAGACAGACAGACAGACAGACAGACAGACAGACAGACGCCGGGCGATCCCTATAGCACTACTGAACCTCAGTTCAGTTGTGCTAAAAAACCAGAAAAACAATTTTAAAAAGACAACTCAAAATCACAACAAATGCGACTATTGTTAATAATACATCCATGCGAGGACACAGACAAAGCATTGTTATGCACACTGCACTTTATGTAAACAAATTGTCTACGACCCTGTACGACTCGATGTTTTATTAATATCACGTCACGTACCTGCCATCACAGACCAGTGACAGTTTGGCATGGCATACATATGCGAGGTCAGAGGTTATACGGAAGACGATCAGAAGCTTTTCTGGCGATACTAAATTACCTTTCGAAACAGTCAGAGGATTAAAATTTAAAGGGGGCGTTATTTAACAGAATACGTTTCAAAACTGAGCCAACATATTGTATTTATAGATTACATGCATTGATGTAAATCAACACCCGTGTGACTGTGATGAGGTATCGGAGTGTGCGTGGATGTGCACTAGCTCTGGATACGATGCGCGGGGGGTTTCGACACCCCATATCCATACCCCCGCAGCGTATAAATCCAGAGCTAGGAGTGCACCATGCCATGACCAACCAAGAACGCTAGATGACTAAGAGGTGAGCCATGGTCTTGGTATGAGCAGACTCACAGTATGTATGTATGTTAGCTGCAATAATTGTAGCGTCTTGTTGCGGTTTTGTGGTTTTGTGGGTTTTTTCGTCTGTTTTGGTGACTTTTTAAGTTTTTGTGTTTAACCCGCACCTAACGTTAGGTGCGGGTTAAACACAAAAACTTAAAAAGTCACCAAAACAGACGAAAAAACCCACAAAACCGCAACAAGACGCTACAATTATTGCAGCTAGTATGTATGTATGTATGTATGTATGTATGTATGCATGCACGTATGTATGTGTGTGTGTGTGTGCGCGCGCGCGTGTATGTATGTATATCCATATGTATATGTATGTATGTACATTATGGATAAAGACCAGAAAAAAAACTTACCAAATAGTGGAGAGGGAAAAGTGGAGTACGACTACTCTTCTAGATGCCCACCGTTAGAATGAGCATGTATGCATGTACCTACCACCACAGACCAGTACTAACATAAAAAGGGGCAAACACAAAGCAGACAGATATGACCTTTGACCTTGAACATCGAACCCGCTAGCTTACTGTTAAATTACTGTACAACAAGAAACAAGGACTTTACCTTCCTTTTTCATTTCAAACCATTGAGTGTGCACATCAATCACCAATTGGGCCTAGTAGAGTATTATATAAGCTATAAAAAATTGGTACCTAGTACAATAATATATCAGCCATCATATTATATATGTGACTTTAAATAAACTTCGTCTTTTATATCCAGCAGACACATAAATATATGGTGCATTATGGGAAATTTCACTATTTCATACAATAATTAAACCGTTGAGTGAGCACACTATTCCCCTATTAGGCCTAGTCCAGTACTATATAAGCTATAACATGATATATTTCACTTTTTAGAAATTTCGTCTTTGATACCCAGCAGACACAGAAAGATATGGTGCATTATGGGAAATTATTTCACAGACAAAAGAAATACACTTTTCTTGCAAACCATTTAGTGTGCAAACTATACATGCATCAGGCCTAGTAAAGCACTATGATATGATATACCGGACCTTAGGGACCGGTCAGTTTCTCCAGCCTGGGGGGGGGGGGTGATGGATTCTTAAATCGGGCCGACAAAAAGTCACTGACCCCCCTATCTGTAAAACCCAAATCAGGCTGACCCCACCCTATCACTTAATTCTAAAACATGATGCCCCCCCCCCCCCATATATAATATTCACATGACAGATATTTTTTCATTGTGTCTCAGTGTGGACTGCTTGACTGTCTTGCATCTACTTTTATTTATAAGATCCCGGATTAGCACTGTCATAATTATAATTATTGACTACACAGGGTAAATATATTCCAAAAGGAGTTTAATAGCATCTTGACAGTGAAAGGTAAGGGGAGAGCTTGAGAAGGGATATGTACATCTCTCATGGGGGTCCTCCCCTAGAAGCCCTGGAGGTTTTTTACCCTGAAAAGTCAATTTTGCCAGACCCTTTCAGACAATAATTTCCAAGCTTTACAAGACAATGTAAAAAGCAACTACACAGGGTTGAAATACTTTTGAAATATAGTTTGATAGCATCTTGACAGTAAGAGGTAGAGGGAAGAGCTTGAGACTGGGATGTATACACTTCATGTGTGTGTGTGTGGAGGGGGGGTTCCTAGGGGGTCTTCCCCTAGAAGCCCTGGAGGTTTTTTACTCTCTAAAGTCAATTTTGAGACTATTCAGACCCATTCAGACAATAATTTCCAAGCTTTACAAGACAGTCCCATCAAAAATTGTCACAATTGGACCTATCTTTCTGTGTCTGCTGGGTATCAACGACGAAATTTATAAAAAGTGTAATATATCATATTATAGCTTATATATACTTGTATTAAGCCTACCACATCAATAGTGTGCACACTCAATTGTTTGAAAGAAATCGCATGTGAAGTTTCATTCAATTTGTAAATATTCCTGTAATTTCCTAAATAAAGGTGTGTCTGCTGGGTATAGACTACACCATCCTTAGACTGACAGACCAGCCGTTGTGGGCGCTCTTTTCACAGCTTTCCATGGATTCACAATAGAAGGGACGGGATGAATAAAGGACGCCCCGGTTACGTATTTTACCACAGACAATTTCTTGTCTGTGATTTTACAGTCTACCTAATCTCTGGTTTATGATGTTCTCGCGCATATCTGATTCAAAGTTCGTACGACCATTAGCTTTGGTGTAGAGGGTGCACACGATGAGAAACTCATTCTGCTGATTGCTGTGGGTTGGTTTTCTATAAACTTCGGGATATAACATACCGTCTGGATTTCGATATTTCTTACGATGAAGAAGTCTACACAGTACTATTATTACGTATATTAATGACTGAGAAAACATTCGAAATATTCAGTTTTAGCCACTGTTTAACTATTAAAATGTATCTTGACTTGTAAATGACTGGTTCGTCCGTTTTCAAGGAAGGGGATTTTATATCGAAGCCCGCCCCCTTGTGGTCGGAAGATGCTAACGGACTAGGGTACAACTTGAAATTGAACATTCGTCGACATCGATCATGAAGTTAGACACAACAAACAAAATTCACCATGATTTAAAGTTTAAGTGAAAGTCCTTTAATTCCTAAGATTACATACAGTATACCTTACATGCATTTATAGAAAGTGTACAATTGATGTAAAAATATATATCTAACGTAGAGTTTGTACTTGACAATTGCAAATTCTCGTAAATATGCATATACTGTGACGTGTACAATTCTTGTGCACCTTGTATCAAACCTCAGATCATTACAGTGGTCTGACGTTAAACTATTAGTTTGAATCAATACATCAGAAGAAAATATAATATTTTATGCGAACGAGGAAAATAAATGCCCTGGTGAACTGTTGCCAAGGCTACGTAAATAAGTCAGTTTTAAAATGTACATAATATTGGATGGGTAAGAATAATGGCATAACATATATATTTCGGGAGACAACTATCGACAAGTCGAAATTTCATTTCTTTCAGTGCACTTGCAATTATAACCTAGACTTGAAAAATAAATACCCAGTTATCTGGCAGGGTTGTAGAAAAAGCTAGTCTAAGAAAAAAATAATGAACGTGTGTTATCCTTATGTCTCCACTGATAAGATAACACTAATGTGAGAACCTGGGATTGAAACCTTGGCCTTTAATGTCTCACTCAAAACAACTGCTGTGGCATTTTTTGCATTTTAATTCAAACTACACTGAGACTGAGAATAGAAGACAAAGAGCGCTTTGAAATATAAGAAATCCATGTAAAACGATAAAAAAACGCAACTTCTGTCTATCACCTATTAAACTTGATTGACATGGGTCTTTATACTCAGTCGTTCAAATGAAATAATTTGGAAGTATAAAACTCAGCTTGCTGTTTTACCGCCTATTACTTTCCCGTTTTCATGGTCTTTTTCATACTGCTCTTCTTGGCACCTAGTGGACGCTGTAATATATTTTTTGCTTTTTGCATCCCGGCCTTCTTCTGGGCGATACGAACTTGCTTGTCGGTGATGGCGCCCTGCACAGCACCTCCTTTCTTTTGGGCAGCCATGGCACGTTTTTGTTCAGGTGTAAGCCTCTTACGCATCCCGCCTTTGGAACTTTTTACGAGAGCCTTGCGGTGTTTTGCAAACTCTTTCTTCAGTTCCTTCAACTGTGCCCTTTTCTCTTCAATTGACAGGTCAGACTTTTTAATCTGCATTATCTTATCTTTACGTTCTCTCATCAGCCGACGTTCTTGGTGGACGACTTCGGGATCAAGCTTCATTTCTGGGTGAGAATTCAGGTACTCTTTTTTGCGCTCGGCAAGTTTCTTTTTCTCATCTACCGTCATGTGGTGAACGCGACGGACTTCTTTCTTTTCACCGACGGCCTACCAAAGAAACATATATGCAAATTGAGTCACACATAAAAAAAACCCCAACGAGTAACGATTACCATATATCATGGTATTATCATTTACATAATATTGAATCATTTCAGCCGACCCTATCACTTTCACTATGTTGATTTGTAAACGAAACCCAGTTATCAATTGTGTAGCCTAAAAATTGTGTTTTAAACATCAACATATTTAGATTGAAAAAGGCACGTAGGTTTTCAAGGGCGAGGACTGTATGAAAGCTACAAAGAACAGTGATCGCTTGTCATACATATGTTGGGGCGTACGCGTATTAATACGTTATATATATATATATATATATATATATATATATATATATATATATATATATATATATATATATATATATATATATATATATATATATATATATAAGAACGTTTGCTCTGTTGAGCTTTCGTAGGCAGGCATTTTATGTTATTTATCCCATTTCAAACTGTTTTCACGACTTGAAAAGAGTCGCTCTGTACTACACCCGACACCTACGCATACTGTGATTCGGTGTTAAGATATGGTATAATATGTGTTCTGTAACTGAGGGGCAACTGTTATTAAAATTGCTGCGACGACTTTACCACTACTTAACAACGATACTGCGTGGACTCTGTAGCTGTTTCTGAATAAATTTGCTCCAATTTGGCAAAATTTAGCTATACAAAAAACGAATACGGAGCCTCAATTCAGGTACAATTATACCGCGAGTCGGTTCATGACTAACGTCAGACAATAGTTGGCATACACTGATACAATACTGGTTCACTTCAAAGACTCGATGATCTTTAGTGGTCTCAAAACGTAGATTGTGGTCTGAAAGGTACATATATTACGTGATGTTTTCGTGTGAAACGTCAACCGACTCTAACTACAATGAATCGATGATTGCACTTGTCACGTAGTCGAAATAGTTCGTCGGAGAATGCTCCGTCTATAGTCTGGGGGTGAATGGTGTTTATATGATTGTATGTTTGTTATACTGCCGGGGGATTTTCAAAGGCGACTGTTCTACTCTGCGTGGCGTTTATATATAAGTATTATAGGTTGTGAATGTCTGGTCGGTAAAAAAAATTGAAAATCTCCTCTTAACTTGCGACATCTCTTATTTTATTTTGAAAACATTTGTTGCCAAGCAACTAATACCCATTTCAATAATAAATCAAGCTGAAGGGGATTCTAATATGCTCTTATACATGTTGGCTACATTCAGGGAGGCTATGTTTTCAAAACTCTGAATTGTTGCATTACCACAGATTGTGAAGGCTAAAGAGATGCCTTAGGGATTTTGCAATATTCGGTTTCATTTCCAGACGAGGCAGTTTTTGAATCTTGGCTCAGACCACAAAATAAGTTGTTCGCTGGTCTGAGAGTTTAGTTATCCAAAATTGCGACTCTTTACATAATGATATATTTTGGCCACATTCAGGGAGGATGTGGTTTGAAAACTCCTAATCGTTGTACATGTGACAAACTGGGACTTTTGACGACTAACGGGATGTCTGAGAGATTCAACGTCCACCACATTCCTTCTATGATAGAGGGACTGTACTTCAATGAAGGTTCAATTTGTTCTGCAACTTCTGGTTTGTTTGATTTTTTACGGAATGATATACAAAAAATAAAGATTTCAAACAATTATGTTCTTTACAGTTTCGACAAAGACGATATATTTGATGTAAATTACTTTCAATATAAATTTTCGGTCAAATCATAAATTCCTGCATGCAACGATGACTAAAAAGTGGTCAGAGTGTTAGAACGGATTCTGCTTGTCTATAAACACAGGCAAGGATGTGCTATAAATAATATCATCGGAACATCACATGTACAATTCTAACCCAAATATTTCGAGGGACCACACAGACAAGTATATATATATACTCCTATGAGTACGCGGCACTGTCTGTGGTTCCCTGGTACAAATTAAAACCGATTACGAAAACGATTGTATACACTACAGTATTCAGTGGAACTTCAGACCACTGTACAGTGACTATAGACAGAACTTTTCTATTGTGTAATGAACTGAAAATACGCCAGGCAACAATATATTTTGGTATTCATTACATAACCTTGTTTTGTCAGTAAGACATATCCACGGTCAAATGAAGTAAACAAAGTACACGTATTGTCACACCACTTTCCTAGATTTATACAGTTTACAATAAACTATTATGTTTATGCAAAATGGACAAGCGTAGTCTGGTGTTATCCTTCATCGAGTTAGAGATGATAATATGCCACGTTGGCATCTTGACTAGATAAGAATAAGTATATTAGCTTCGAGATAAAATATTTGACGCCCGCGTCTTTTGATAAACGTGAAGAAAGATATGCTATGATTTAAAAATAATTTTTCTGGTTCAATCGTTTGTATTTTGTACTTATGTTTTAATTTTATCAGAGAATATTATCAAAAGGGCCTGGCGTAGATTAACCCCATGGAACTTCGGAAGTAGGATTTTCTCCCTCCACGTCAGACGGCCAAAGTACAGGGTTTATACTGCTCCCCGAAACTTGAAACGAACTGTAATACGCGACTCAACAAACAGGGATAACAAAATAAACAACAGCTGTCTTATTGAGAGATTTGCCAGGCACTGCATTTTAGTCGTGCGTGTCGAGTAAAAAAATACTTTCAGCGGGTTTTAAAATATTAAGCTAATGCAAAACAAAATGGCAGACGTTCATGCTACTATCGAAGTCGAGTCCGAAGCTCAGACGTTGTTCTTTCTTGTGTAAGATTTCTAGGTAACATTTTTTGACGTCGTAAACATGTTTCACACATTTTAGGTAAACATATTATGTTAACCATTCCAGCGAAAAGAAAATATAACATCTATTCTTATAATCTTAACACTACTTGGCGACTTTCACTGGTTCTGACAAAGGAACTCGCCATTTTCTTTCGCTACCGTTCTTATAATATCACCTTCGTGGCTTGTTGTAAACCTTACCTTTTTAGCTGGCGCATCAGGTTTTGCGGCATCTTCAGCCAGGATAACGCCGACAAAGGCTAATAAAAGCACACACACCAGGACCTTCATAGTCGGTGCTTTATTGGTCGTATGATTTGACGAGTTTTGAACACACTGAGTCGGTGTAAACGTCCCTGAGATGCTCGGTGTTTTGCTGCCGACCTGCAATATGATAATACACCGCGGTGTATTGATGTATCGAATTAGCATATCAATGCAAAGGAAAGGTTTACGTCAGCAGAAAAGGTGAGTCGTCTTTTCGCGTCATACCTTTTGAATCTATTGTTTAGATTTGACTTGTTTACAGACAGGCAAGTGTTACTTGTCTGTACTTCGAGGTATAACAAGTTTCTTATATGGCATATTGTTTGGGCTCAGAAAGTAAAGTGGTTCCAAATCTCCCCAAGTTTTCATGCATAGGAATACCAGGAATCTGGGTCTTGGGAATTCAGTGATAAATGCTTTTACATCAAGATTTTTTTTAAAGTGCCTGTGCCGACTACCAGGTGGGTTATAATCCCATGCATAAACTATGACACTCTGTAAATAACGATTTTACAAAAACGATATTTCCTAAGTTATTCAGCACAAACATTTAGCAGACTTCCACATGTATTAATATACAAGTTGTTGGATATTGTTGTTGGATGTTGTATTACAACATCCAACGCAGACTGCTCAAGTCATTGATGGAATTCCTCTAATCTGTCCCCAATAAAAGAAAAATTAGTATATTCTACATGTATTTGCTTTCATTTGTCATTTGTCAGAGAGTGAATGCGAAACATCGGGAATTGACGTCAACGACTGATGCGAACATAAGGTATGTACACATACTGATAAAAAAAATGTACACATATAATAGAAGTGCATAACTTGTTCTGTAAAAAAATCACCTAGGTGATTCGATTCCATCTCAGTTTGGGGGTCTAGAGATTCCACCTATTCTCTCGTATCACCCGTATCGGTAAACATCATCGCCATGATAAATACCGTTAGATTAGGGGGTAAGACTGAGGGCGCACTACACTTCACAATGACAATGTAAACATGGTAAGTAATTGATCCTATACTAAATTAGGGTCATGTGTGAATATGCAAATTACCCTCACAAACACTCCATTTTAAGAAATTCATCTGACCACTTACAGTAATTTGATTAATTAAAGGGTTTCATCTATTTTAATAACCTAAACAGCTATATACATATATATAATCGATGAAGGATTGACTTGTAGCAAGTTTGCTCACTTCAATTGCTCAAATTCATTTGTGGGTAAAACTTACCGAACAGTTTAACAGTAACAGTCAATCATATATAGCAATACGTTGGGACTTATTGTGTTCGTCATCTCGTATACATGCTTACGGGAGAAAATGCATTTTGCACTTTGAAACATGTACAAATTACTTAAAAAAATAAACCAAAGATTGTGAAGCGTGATGAACCGTACGCGTGCATTTTTTTCGTGAAATATTCAAAACTTCATGAAAAAAAAATGACGATTATGGTTTAAGGAAATATACGTAACCCATCCTAGAAGTTGTACAAAAATAAATCTGGTTATCGGATAATAAATCACTACACCACCCAGCAAACAAGCAGGCAATGATCACGTGACTTTTCCCTGCGCTGATGAGCTCCGATTTCAAGCTTATCTTTTTGCAAATCTAATTATTTTTAAAGTTTTGCGGTCGCTTGAAACAAAAGGTTTGCAAATATTGGTTATCTATAGACTAACAAAAGGGCCATAACACTCTGCTTGGTGTTCGTTCAACATCTGCTATATGACCACTAGGCGGCGCTGTTTATCCGTGACCTGATGCAGAAGCAAATGAAAATTGAATAAAGCTGTGGTTGTCGCCACCAAACCCATATTCAAGCTAGGGCGCCCCAAAGACACATTACAAATTACGAAATAATCATGAAAACTTGTGTTGCGACATTATATTTCACAACAGACACACCTACATACTACCACAAGCATATCATACACCATACCCATGCAGAACACTATAAACTTTTTTATTTATTTAAAAAAAAATTCTTTTTTTTTGTGCTGGGAATTGCTCCCAGTGATTTCCTGTTATGCAGACAAATACACACAAACACACACAAATGCTACAGAAATCCATTTGGGTTTGGGACTATGTGACAGGGCTATGTTGCACGCTCTATATCATGTTGCTGTGGAACTGTCAAGGCCTTCCCTGTCAGTCCACAGGCTATCCCAGAGTCACCCAGGCCTGGCAAACATAGCACTGTGTGAGCACTATAAACTTGGTTTCTTTTGTGGTAAATATGTTCACACACACACACATACACACACACAAATTTAATCCAAAGAGCCATTTTTTACTTTACATTTTTATTTTAGCTATACAGAATCACACAATATACACTGTATACAATTCAAAGTCAATATACATATTAATTGAGCACAAAAAAGTTATATAGTAGTAATGCTAATATCCTGTCACTAGTATTGTTTATTTTATTTTCTCACAATTTTTTTTCATGATAGAAAAGTCAAAATGTGAAAATATCAAGACTCCACAAGCAATAAGAAGAACATTTCTGCAAAACTAACCCACCTGGTATTCTTAACACCAGTTTGAACCAGAAAGAACTGGTTTTCTTTTAAACTGACTAAAAAATTGAAGGAGTAATTCCCAGAATCTGTTAGAATGAACTTTTCTTCAGAACCAGTGTAAACTGGCTGCAGAACTGGTTAAAACTGGATAGACCTCCTTGAAATCAATCTGAATTGATCTGAACTGGATGGAACCAGTTTGAACTGGATGGAACCAGTCTGAGCTGGATAATATAAACAACTATCGTATAAACTGACTGGACCCTATTCAGCCACAAGAAGTAAAACTGACAAAAATTGACATCTAAATTGTAGAAGGGTTCATAGTTCATTTACATCTCAGATCACTATAATGGCAGTCTGCAATAACATACAAAAGAAAATGCAAAATATGCACACAAAAAAAGCTTTAAAAAAGAGCATACAATACTAGTACATATCTTTTCAAATGTGAAAATACATCAAGTATTGTTTGAAAGAAAAATGCACTGGAATTTACTGTAGAAGTAACACAGATTTACACTGACCAGCTGACACGAATAAATTAACCTTTGAATAATTATAATACACTGATCCAAAATGATACTTATCATACTGAGTACCAAATATTTAGACATGTAATTTATTGATAGAACTTGAAGGTGAGTCCCTCCTACTTTTAAGTAAAAAATTCATAAAGAAGCAGTATCTGTTAAAATGACAAAAATACACATTAAGTATAAATTTCAAAGAGAGATGAAAAAACGGTAAAACTTTATGAAGTATTCTTTTTCATTCCAATTCTATGCTTCCGACAGAAACTAAGGTTCTGATGTACGATGACATGTGTGTGTGCGTTACACTACAGAGAAAGAATGTCACAAAAACGGGTAAAAATCACCATTTGATCAATATTATCCCAAATCAACAACACACATAAAAACCACGCCTTTAAAATAGAGAGAGAAATATTGCATTTGTCAGATATATATACATACATAAAGGCAGTGCTCCCACTTCCCATTTCAAATTAACTCTGAAAATATTTTCTTTTTTCTTCATTTTACTCTCTTTTTGCTGACTTTTGAAGTCCTCCAATATAACCTTCATCATATCAATAGTGGGGGAGATTTACTTTACAGAAATGGAGGGGCATGACAGGTTGGTAGGGGTTGCCGAGGTGTTTACATTAACTTAACAATAAATTTGTAATTTTTATACATTTATTTTGGTCAAACCCTCTCAAGGTGCAAGATTGGATGGGGTGGGGGGGGGGGGTGTATTTCTTATGCTAAATCAACAAGGTCATGAAAAAAGTGATGGGTGAATACACTTGTTCAAATCTGACAAGCAAGCTAGGATTGGTCTAATATTACGTATTTCATAGAAATCACTGTGCATGTATACATACAAACACATAGCATTTCATGTTCAACCACTGAATGACATATTTCAACTATCTCCCATGATGCAATAGCCCATAGCAAAGATACCCTATATATGCACAAGATCAACTTGATGTTTTTCTGAAATTGCAAATAGTTGTAAGTGATGTAAAATCATGAAATGACTATCAAGAACCCATACTTTCTGAAAATGTCTATTTCCTGGAGAGGAGTTCCCCTTTAAGTGAAATGGAGCTAATTTTTATTACTATAGATTCTCTGTGATAGTATCACTCTCAACGGCACAGCTGGTATGGAAAGAAAATATAGGCACAAACAATGTAAGAACTAAGTCTTTGATATGGTTCAAATGTTTAAATCAACTCTCTCACAGGTATTTTGAAATAACAAAAGATTTGACAAATTGATGACTTTTTAAAGTGATCATATGGATGAGGATTGGGTATTTATTTTGGATTTTTAATTTATAAAACTACTTTATCATGGCTTCCTACTTGAAAAATGAACATGAAACAACATATGCCAAGTCCTTGTTAGTAACTCTATAAATTGCAAAACATAAATAAATGTGTAAAATATTTGTTATTGTACATTCGATAACAAACATTCTATATGGTTGGGTTTTTGGGTTTCTTTTTTTTTTTAAATAGATTTTTACAGTGAATGGAGTTACAAACACAGACTTGGTCTATGTTGTTTCACATTGATTTTTTAAGTAGGAAGCCATGATAAAATTGTTTTATAAAATAAAAATTAAAAATAGATACCTAATCTTCATCTATATGGCCACTTTAATACACGTTAATTTGCTGTGGCTTAAATATTTGTGTTAAATCAAGTAGATTACTTCTAATAGAAAGTCTTTCTTTAGATATATTTTGCATTTTCTGTAAAGACTGCCATGTTACTTCCAAGTTTTTATAAACACTAGAAAACATACAAAACGACCCTTTGTATTAAATACTGGACTCATGGTGAAATGAAACAGAGATTGTGATAGATAATCAAAGTTGGGTTACTCTATTGATCAGAAATTTACTTAATCTGCATAAGTAAACCGAAACTGACATCTATGAAATTGACAAAAAATATATAGAAATGCATATTACCTCAGTCATTTGTGTTAAGCTTTGTGTCTCTCCTCATAAACATCTGATGCTTGCATGTGTATTGTAATGTAAATAAAGTCACATGACCAGTCACCTGACCCCACAAGTCACATGACGACACTATGTAATCACATGATCACACCATGTAGATGTATAGAAAATTACTCTGCAGAAGCCAAGACTTTTCCTTGATTAAACAAAAGAAATTGCTTTGAAATCATCCTGCCAAAGTACATGCAACATCTGAAGTCCTAAACATTTCATATTTGAATCATATTGATTGAGAAAGTTGAAGAAGTTTTATAGAGAAGTGATGGTGGTACTAACACAATTAGTTCCTATGTTGTTTATTGCTGGTGCTGCTGTTGTACACTGTGCATTTTCTTGGCTATGTCGTATGCATACGCAATATCTGGCCTTTGTTCTGGGTCTGGATTAATACACATTGCTACTAAGTTTCGTAACTGAAAAACAAAAATAAAAACGGTTTGAAACGACTGAAAAATTATAGTTACATTAAAGGATAGTCAAGTCAGACTTTATATTTCTACCTTTATGACACTTTTATTGATTATTGCTATCAACTTAAATATGATTCTGGGTGATAAAATGGCACCTCGGTGACTTCTTCCATCTCAAGTGTCAAGATGAAGAGATTGTGGTTAATGTGGTGTTATCACCAGAAGTTTTCCCATAAACCCTTGCAGGGAACCATGGCTGAACACATGTCAAGTGCAGTAGAGCTTGTTTACAAGATTTCAATTTAGTAATGTTATGTCATCACCAGAATTGTTCCCATAAACCCTTGGAGGAATTTTTTTAAAAATGGCTGAATACATGTCAATGCAGTAGAGCTTCTTTACAAGATTTCATTTTAGTAATGTTATGTCATCACCAGAACTGTTCCCATAAACCCTTGGAGGAATTTTTTTTAAATGGCTGAACAAATGTCAAGTGCAGTAGAGCTTCTTTACAAGATTTCATTTTAGTAATGTTATGTCATCACCAGAACTGTTCCCATAAACCCTTGGAGGAATTTTTTTTAAATGGCTGAACAAATGTCAAGTACAGTAGAGCTTCTTTACAAGATTTCAAAGTTACTGAAGTGCTATTTTATCACCCCAAATTTTGTGAAAATAGTGTAGCAAGTTTCAAGTATGCAATATATTAAACGTATGCAGTAATCAAAACAGGTGTACTGAAGGCAAAAATTAAATAAGCCTGCATGGATTTTCCCCTCTTACTTGCAATCTGAATTGGTGACAACATCCTTTCTCAAGGTGATTTTGACAGAGATGAATGCATAACAAATTAAAAAAACAAGAATGAAAAGGACAAGAAAACTAAATGTGATGTATACAAAAAGAATGTACAAAATAATGAGTGGAGCGTCTTTCTTCATCAAACATTAATTAGATTGCATTTAAAACTCTTGTGGGCAAGCCTTGGAATACATCTAATGGAGAATGAACATTTTATTTGATAACGTGTGTATCCGCCATGTCCAGCAACAACAGTAATTGGGAACACAATTGTATGAAGGCAATTACAGTAAATGAAATGTGCAATCAAGCAGTACAAACTATTAGATGTAAGACCAGGAATTATGTAATACACCAGGGGTCATTATTTTCACCTTATTTTCCCCCAATTATCAAAATTTCACTGGTAAACTCGCTTTTAAATTCACCTCATGGTGGGAAATTTCAAAAACATTGTATGACAAGTGTTAGGATTTTGAGACTTCATTAAATAAGCAATAAGAGTGAAGTGTTACCATGGTAACATTAGTAAATTAAGTAAAGTGAGTCAAGAATTTCCTGCCTCAAGAGTATAAGTACAGTCACGCATAACAAAAAGGCTATGGAATTAGCAATGCTTTCACATATGCGACATTGAGTTATTTCAATGTTTGTCTTTCAAATACTAAAGTACATTGAAATCTTTCTGTGCACGTGAATAATGAAACAGTCTCCTGGTTTTAGGAATGACGTTAAAACATCAGGTGTAAGACACTGTTGTATGCTTCAGCAGGATTGGCATTGATGTGTGACATGGCTTAATGATGAATTTTAACAAGGCACTAGTAGTAGTCAAATATGTTGTGGTTTTTTTAAGACATGCATTATTACATTGCTTTCTATTTTTGTATGTAATTTCTTGATTTCAGTGATGAAGTTTTTCCAATTCCATTAAAAATTGGCAGATGTAAGACTCTTTGACATTAACCCTGATATTCTGCTGGCAATTATGGATTTAAGCACATTGTTCTGATAGTTTTAGAGTCAAACCCCAAGACACACCCCTGGACATACCCCATAACACTTACCTCTTCAGAATAGTGTTCACCTAGCAGTGGTTGATGGTTTTGATCTTTTTCAAGGTCAAACCCCAGGACACATCCCTGGATCTACCCCTAAGATGTGTTATTCTGGCAATGGTGGATGGTTTTAACTTTTTATAGTCAAACCCCAAGGCACACCCTAGGACACACCCCATGACACTTACCTCTTCAGAATAATGTTCAGCTGGCAATGGTGGATAGTCGCATTGTTCAATCTTTTTACAGAGTCAAACCCCAAGACACACCCTAGGACACACCCCATAACACTTACCTCTTCAGAATAATGTTCAGATGGCAGTGGTGGATAGTCACATTGTTCAATCTTTTTACAAAGGGAATATAAATTCATCTTATCACCATAGAATGGAGACTGTAAGGCTGCCATCTGTATGGAGAAAATATAAACAAATCAAACTGGTATAGTAACAACATTGCAGCTGTTTTATTAATCTCTCTCTCAATGGCTTATTTTCACACAGTTAAGTTCTGAGTTGTTCTAATTTTATAATTTAATTATGCTTTCTGTGGAACTTACTAAAGTTAAAATTATATCACAAAACAAAAATACGCTGAGACATAAAGAAACATACAATTTCGAAAAAAGGAGAAAATCAAGAAATGTATTGAAGTCACTAATTTTCACTACTGATAAGTACTCTCCTTAACAAAATACCTCTACAAAGAAAACATAAACATTATTTTAAAAGTGAAGAGACAATTTGACAGACACAAATTGCACACTTCCTCAATTTGCTCATGAATATGATATGAAAACAAATATCATGGAATAATTGTTTGTTGGTACAAATTGATGTGAAATAATAGTTATATTGTCCTGGAATATACAGGGAATACAAAATGTATTTCATATACTGCATCAACGTAGAATTGGTATGTGTCAATGAAATTCTTTTTGAAAAGAGCAACATATTTTTAGTTTAGGCCTTAGCAAGGAGAATTTGCTTACGAAAACCTTCCATTAGCAGTGGATATTTCAAATTCTGAGTAACAGTGTTTAAAGTTATTGTTATTTCAGAACTCCATTCTACTGTAATCTATTATACCACGCACAAGCCAAGTTGAACAAAAAAAAATATGGAATTTATATTCTGGTTTTTCTACGTCACGACAACGTGCATCTATGTCATGACAATGAGCGTCTATGTCATGACAACACATGTTTACGTCACTGGTTCTGCTGTGTTCAAAATGAGTCAAAATGTTCATAATTGCCATCACCTGCCCCAGATTTTCTTTGATATTACTTGCGCTGGTATAATTATGGTATTCTCCAATATTTTTCTTCATTCTAATTTCTTGTGATCTAAGGGTTTTGTCACTACTCATCTAGTGACTTGTTGTGACAAAACTCCCTTCGGTCCCTTAGGTATTTTCCTTGGCTGAACAATGACAATTATTGGGGAATAACATCTAAATATATTGTTTTCAGCAATGTGTGAAATATTTGTCTTTCTTAGTTGTTGTGATATCTCAAGACAATTTTCTTTACATGCAGACAATGAAGTTTTTGACTTTGAACTCAAATAACAAACTTACCTCATAAAGCAGGCATCCTAAAGACCAGATATCAGATTTGAAATTATAACTGTTTTCATGAATTCTTTCTGGTGACAAACTTACCTCATAAAGTAGGCATCCTAAAGACCAGATATCAGATTTGAAATTATAACCGTTTTCATGATTCCTTTCTGGTGACAAACTTACCTCATAAAGCAGGCATCCTAAAGACCAGATATCAGATTTGAAATTATAACCGTTTTCATGATTCCTTTCTGGTGACAAACTTACCTCATAAAGCAGGCATCCTAAAGACCAGATATCAGATTTGAAATTATAACCGTTTTCATTAATTCTTTCTGGTGACAAACTTACCTCATAAAGCAGGCATCCGAAAGACCAGATATCAGATTTGAAATTATAACCGTTTTCATGATTCCTTTCTGGTGACAAACTTACCTCATAAAGCAGGCATCCTAAAGACCAGATATCAGATTTGAAATTATAACTGTTTTCATGAATCCTTTCTGGTAACAAACTTACCTCATAAAGCAGGCATCCTAAAGACCAGATATCAGATTTGAAATTATAACCGTTTTCATGAATTCTTTCTGGTAACAAACTTACCTCATAAAGCAGGCATCCTAAAGACCAGATATCAGATTTGAAATTATAACCGTTTTCATGAATTCTTTCTGGTGACATGTAATATGGAGTGCCAACTAAGGAATGTGCTGCCGTCGTCTTGGAACTGAAGAAACGACCTAACCCTAAATCACCTAATTTGACAACACCAGCTGCTGTGATGAACACATTGGCAGGTTTGATGTCTGAGGAATAAAGGTAAGACAAAGAACTTGTTAGAATAGTACTTCAATTTACACTATCATCCTAAGTATTTGTGTTTATTCAAAACTTTTGAATTTCAGTGTCTACCTCTTGCTTGTAAACATCCCAAAATATATGGGCACTGGAAGATGCACAGATCACTTCTGATGAGGTAAGTGTAATGGGGTATGTCCTGGGGTGTGTCTAAAAAATTGAAAACTGTGACCCCTCAGTTTAATTTAGGCAACGCAAATGAATATTTTGGATCAGTATTGAATATTGTTTACAACAATTGTGTCTTCAAATTGTTATACATTTAGAACTAGGTTTTTTTCTTGAATGTGACTTTGATATCGAATTTTGACAAGAACCTAGAAACCATGAAATTCTGGACTTGAGACTGTCTCTATATCTTGTTCTATTTTCACAGACAAACACAACATCTATGACAGAAATGCTCTTTCAATCTCAACCCAGCATCAATGCATGACTTCAGAATGTATTATCTATCTATCAGTATCTAGGGAGTTCCTTTTGTGTCAATTTGTCTGGCAGGGACTGGAATCCTTAACAGAATAAGAACTGCCTGGCATAATAATAGAAAATCGATTTAAGATGGAAATCGGCAGTGGCACACTTGAATCAAATTATCACACTGGATAGTACTACTTTGCCAGGTTACCATGGAAACCCTACAAATACATTCATTTCCTATTCAACCCCACTACTTAAGATGAATCCAGACATAGCTCAGTGATTTAGATGATGCTACTGTAATTTGTTGGACAGGAAGGCTGGCACGATAAATCTTTGTGCGGAAACCATTTTTCATGGATTTCCAAGTGATTGTGTCTGATGTGCATGATCAGATTTGGCACATCTTAATCTGTTTTCTTCACACAGGTTTCCAAATTGAGATTTCTCTTCATTACTACACTAGAGTATTAAATCTCTAGACATTTTTACAAGTCAAAAAATCCGAAATGTAAGTATTAAATCACTCCTCTATTTTCTTGCTCTATCCTCGATGACTTTTAAAATCCTCAATTCCAGTACTACTGAAAATGAAATGTCTGATAAATATGCTCTATTCTCATATATCTATTATCAGTTGTGTAAAATCTGCAAGTTTTTTACCCCACCCCCGTCCCGAAGACATACATGCCTCTGAGTGTTAAAACTTGAAATATTGGCACTTTCTATTCTGTTATCATTATTCATCTTTGATCAAGACTTAAAATCTACAACAATACAATTGATATGGACTACTATACCTCGATGCATAACCCTCCTTGAGTGCATGTGTTCCAAAGCACTGCATAACTGTACAAAATATTTCCAAATTGTCCTTTCTGGTATGAGTCGTTTCTGTTTTTTGAAATGCTGTTGACAGATAGGAGATAATAATTCAGTCTGAGTAACCATTATGTAAAATGGTTAATTACAATGCTAAAGTTATTGGTACAATTCATACACAGTTATGTATCCTAGCTTAGTTAGAATCACACAATTTCTTTGAGGAGATAGAGCCATGGCATACTGAATAATATTTTCAAGTATGTAACATACACTGAAAATAGTTGTTGGCATTCTTATTTTGAGGTTTATTTACAGATTTTATACTGGTATTTGAGAAAAAAGTTGGTATGATTTTATTTTGTGGCCAACATACATATACATACGTACATTGCAAACAGTTTCTGTTACAGTGAGATATACATTTTATCAAGTACCTTTAACTTTAGTCATAACGTTGACTTGGATCGAGGTGTCAGCATTAAAGGCCAGGTTTCAATCCTAAGTTATCGCATCAGTGTTATCTTATCAGGATTACATAGGATTATTCTTTTGTTCTGGACCTACTTTTTCTGCCAGACAACTATTTTTCACAGCTATAATCTTTCTCCTAAGTGGGCCTTTAAAGTTTAATACTGCTTCATCAGGTATTCTTGTTAAGTTAATTGTAGTCCCACAGGACATTGTTTACCAGTATTAATGAAGGAGTGAAAACATTTATCAAACAGTAGTGAAAATACATTGTGTATTTTTTTTTTTGGGGGGGGGGGGGCTTTATAACTTTTAGGTAGTGAATGAGCAATAAATATTTCAGTAAAGTGAGACTTTAGTCCCTGCAGTATTATGTAGCAAGGTCTGATCCAATAAATATAGCAATGTGTTGCCATAGTTACAAATGACTATCATAAATACTGTCCTTCAGAGTGTACTTATCAATTTTAATGATACCTCAATGTCACCATAATATGAGTATCTATGGTAATTGAGTATACAAATGGCTACATTTTGTGACTAATTTTGCACATAAGGCTTTCTCAAGGAGACAGATTTGAATGCAACATATGCCACCATGATAAATATACACGTCTGTATTTTTTTTGAACGCTTTACCACAGCAAAGTAGAAGCAAGACTTTGTAGAGCACACTGTTTCCCCTTAAATACTATACATCAGTATGATTAACAGAAGAAAATTGAAAGTGACATGCATATGTCCAATACGCTATGTCATCTTTGTGCCAGGTTTGAATGAAATTGGATATTTACTAATTATGTAAATTTGTACGAAGTCTACAACTTTTGTAATTTGGTTTAAATGTGACTTAGAACTAGATGTGGACTAGTTGGTCAAATCTATTTATTACAGTGGCCATCAAGACATAAACATCATCACATAATATAAAGTAATATCAAGCAAATATAAAGGTTGTACGATCGAACTGAACAACTAACTGGTTTTTACGTTAGATTTTGAGTGGCAATCATGATAAAAACATATATAATACAAAATACAATTAAGCAAAAACAAGGATGATAATATCAAAATAAACAACTAGTCAGCTATTAAGCGATTTAAAGAGGCAATCATGATGTAAAGATAAACAAGTAGCACAGAGTATGATTCAAACAAAAATAAAATTACCGAATTGAACATCTTGTTCACCTAAATATCCAATTTCAAACACATTGCACCCAATGTTTAATCATTCTTTTTGGATAACCTTTTCACATGTTCATCTTGATTGCCACTTCAACATAAACATGTATTGGTAATACTACATTTAGGATGATGCAAACTAAAGATAATCAGATCAAATTGAACAACTAACAATCTTGTAAATCAGATTTTAATCAGAATTGGTACATTGGGATGAGTTTGTTAGATAAAATAGGGATCAGTCCAAGTACAGTGTAATGACCAAAGAACTGAAAATCAGTTTTGAAAAGAATGGCAGTAACGTCAAGACGATACAACCGCTTCCAATAATAATAAGCTCTTCAAAGTGGCCGTATTGGATGAGGATTGGATATTTACTTTGGTTTTTTAATTCATAAAGCAATTTTATCATGGCTTCCTACTTGAAAAATTAATGTGGAAAACATTGACTTAGTCTTTGTTTGCAAAAGCTAAAAAAACATGTCCAAAAATATTTTTGTTATTGTATGTACAATAATACACATTTTTACACATGTAGTAATTGTTTGCAATTTATTGGGTTACAAACAAGGACTTGGTATTTGTTTTTTTCACATTGATATTTCAAGTAGGAAACCATGATCAAATTGTTTTATAAATTAAAAATCTAAAATAAATGGCCAATCCTCATCCAAATGGCCACTTTGATAATTAGTAAACTGTATGAGTATCATTCTGCAAAGTCCTGAGATACTTGAACATTTTAATTTATTACCTTGATCATTCTTGATAGATCCCCTGCATCAGCTAACTCTAAAACAATATTCAATTCATTATCTTCTATGAATGATGCTAAATATTTTATGACGTTTGGGTGATTTAATTGCTGCAGAAAGAAAAGAAGATAGATAGGTAACATATTAATGTGATTCATCACCATAGTAACAGTAACGACTACTTATAAATAATGGAATCATTGGATATTTCATCATAAAGTGATTATTTATTGACGTTTTTCACGGCTGGATGCAGATGTCAACTGTATAAGTGAAGAAGGCTGAGTGATTTAGATAACATATACTTGGTTTGGAACTAGTACAAGAAAAATATCAACACAAATAAGCTTTTCTTTGCTTTGGCAAATGCAAACGTATTAATATTGGATTCTATCATTTCAATGATTTAGCCAAATAATCTGGATTATCACAGGTCTTTATAAGGTAATGGTTCCATTCGACAAATTTACTGATTAACTTGGGATTTCCAAATGCCTTGATAAGTAGTGTGATTCTGTTTTATGAAAAGTATAGTTCAAGTAAAAATAACGCATATAACACTATTGCAAATTAACAAATACTATACATGTAACAATGTTTCCTCATTTTTTCTTGTTTTGCAAATTTCCTACGATTTCACCATTAAAAGTGTAATAACAATTTGCTAGCACAATAACATAACAATAACAAAATAACTAGTTGTTACATTACATAAAATTTGTATTTCAGATTTCCCAAAACTTCAGCATGATATCCTGAGACACATAATGTGAATATTTTGTTTTTTATATAATATACACTTGACAAATACAACTTACTTTGAGGAGATCAATTTCTTTAATACAGTCTTGTCTTGCCTTGGCGTCCATCATCTCAAAAATCTACAGAACAAAATACAGTACATATTTATGAAATTTGTAGAACACTCCAGGCAACAATCACAGGCTTAACAGACATAACCTATTGATGATGTAAAATAGTCACATGCCCCTAAGTATTATGATGATTAAACAAACAACTACTGTTATAATGCATGAAAACAATGCATTGTTTACTTACAGTAGTAACTTTGGCATGTGTTTCTCCGAGGTAACCAAAAAATGAAGAAACAAAAATTGGTGATACAGAGAAAATTGCTATTGGTTACCATGGTATGGAATGCCAAAAATGTTGTCTTAATATGCTTGAGGTATCATGAGAATGATTAATCCTAACCCCCACCCCCACCTCCAAACCGACACAGGCACATGCTATTGTGTGTCCAGCTTTACATACACAGATACACGTACACTAAATTCTTCTGCAATTGTTGTTGCAAAATCACATATGAAATGATTCCAGGCTGAATATTCAGTTCATGAATTAAAACAAAACTTATTGTAAATATAACATTTTAAAGCACTCCTGTAATATTTACAGTGAAATGTGAAGACATCACATTCATACAACTCACTATACTCTGAAATTGCTTATTTTTGGCTATTTTCCTTGTCATTGTAATTACCATAAATGAACACTAATTATTAGCCTTGCATTGTGCACTAGGTGTTATATAAAGTCATGACTTTTATCTCAGTAGTTATACCTGGTGAAGCTTAATTACACATGTAAATATATGACTGTTACTGTACACTAGACGTCACAGACATCTAGTGTGCCCACGAAGCTGAATTGAAACACCACTGATTCACAGCAATTTCTTGTTATTGGTGCCCCCCCCCCCCCCCCCCCCCCGAATGTAACCTGTCGTCCTTTTAAGCCAATTTGACATGTCACTGATGTACCATATTAAATTTCTTGTTCTCCTATCCCCTTACTATGTGGTGACTAGTGTGATCTCGAAGCTAATTTGAATTTGACACACCCCTAATTTACAGTAATTTCAGTTTGGTCTCCTCTGTCCCTTACTATACTGTATGATGACTCACAAGCAAACCTGGTATTTATCATTTTCGCCCACAACAAATTTTTGTTTGTTACTTGAGGGCATATTAATGGCATTTATGTAGAACAGTACTATATAGGTGTATTGTTGGCGTAAATCTAGCCTATATTCATCAAACTATGCAGCTGTTTTCCTTCAACAAAGATACAGGATAGTGACAATATATTTCCGATATTAACTTAACATATCCTTTGAATTGCAGTACAATGTTTTATACATGAGATATTGTAAAGGAAAGTAAAAGCTGTTGAAGAGATCTAGCTGGTCCATGTGAATGCATGTTACAGTTCTTTGTGATAATCAGAAGCAACTTGATTCTGCTTCTAAGTTCTAGCACTGAGCTGACAGTAGCTGGCCAGAGATGCCTAAAGTCAGAATGAATCTATGAAATTCTTGAAGAAACAAGAGTGATATAAATGACAACATCACTGAGACTAAAGTGAGAGCTAGATAGATACTGAAAAAAAACCCTGTATTTCAAGTTAGAATGCTAAAGCTGGCTGGGCTTGATGGTAAATAGAGTCATGATGGTCAAATGGTTACAGTGGCGAGCTTGCAATCTACAGGTTGCAGGTTCGAGCCTCACTGCTGCCATTTGTTTCTGAATGGCTAAAAATCCTTGGGTTTGAACCATGATTGCGGTTCAGTCAACCCAGCTGTATAATTCGGGACCTGGTAGGATGGACATTGTCATGTGAATGCTTTAAACCTGTGTGCTTACATCGGCTGTAGTGGGTTGTATGCTCCCCAAGGAGTTGAGGGAAATACTTTATTGCGCTATTGCGCCAATATGTATGTGCCAGGGATAATAATTGCAAAGCACTAAGATCGCAGTCTGCAGTATGAATGGTGCTTTATAATGTGCACTAGTATATCATTATTACATTTTTTGCTGCTCAATATCATTATTCTGACAGCTTTGTTTACCAATCACATACTCTATACTTACTTGTACTTTCTTCAGTGCTACTACACTATTGTCTATAAGATTGGTTGCCCTGTAAACCACACTGAACTGGCCACGTCCTATCTTCTTCTCTATGCTGAAATTAGCAAGAGTTCCATGAATGTCATTTCCTGCATTACTAGGCTGTGTATCCATTGGTTGTTCATCCTCTGTCATCCTGATTTTAAGTCAATAAGCTATAATTCTGAAATAAAAACAGGAAAAAATGCCTGGTTATATCACCTTCTGGGACAATGGCAAAGAAGAACACTGGTCATACTAATCTTCATCTCATCTCCATAGTTCAAACAATATTTCTTTACCATTTTAGTTATGTTTCGTTTTGTTTCCACTTTCATTAGAGAGGTTTAGATGTACGTATTTATTTCATTGTCACATGATTCAAAGCAACCCACACGTTCTGTATCAGACGATGCTACGTCAAAATGGTGGTCTACATGTAACTAAATATGTGTGATGTTTTTGTCATTTTTCTTCTATTACTAGTCGTATTTTTAATATCGAAGTTCGAAAGCATAACCTTAAACTTAATGTTCGGTTTTGCGTTTGGGTAGTTGCGGGAAAAGTGACAAAACTACCAACATGTTTAGAAAACAAAGTCATATGTGCGTGGCCTTCCAGACAGAAGATGCCAACGCTCGCATGCACAAATTCCACTGTCTTTCATGATTGTGTTCTGAACATGAAACTAAACACAACTTTGTATGCCTCATACTGTGTACGCCTGAACGGTCCGGCTCCTGTACGCATACACGATCTAACGTGTATCTAAACCTCTCTATTATGATTTGCAATCACAAGGTCTGAAACTTGTCAACTATCACACTCAAACTGTATGTCAACTAGTAAACCACATACATGCTACCACGTCTGTCTCAAGACTTTGTTTTTAGTTGTGCACGGTACACTTATCTTCAATAAAATATGCATAAAAAGATTCATCTACATAATACATGTATACTACTATAGCCAAGTCTCGAACACAGACTGCCCTTTCTCATTGAGCTTAAGCCTTTATAACCACAGCAGTTTAACCACTAAAGTCTTTAACCACACCAGTTTGTGAGTGAATGGTTTTCTATATTCATTTAGTGAACTATGACAATTTATAATAAGTCATTAAGTAACTATACCAAATAATATGGGGAGTCATGTAACAGATGTTTGCCCTAGAAGTGACCTTTTAAATCCGTTAAATGAACACAGATCTGTACTATAAAAATAGTATATCAGTAAATCACCCTTATAAAGTTCTGGTTCCAAGTAACTGTTGAAGTAGATTACATGTACGTATGATGATATGTTGTAAAAACATCCTCCCACACACTAATGTATATCACACAAACCCATGTTTGCTTGTGAAAAATTAAGTACCTCAATCACTCACACTTAACAAAATTAATACTTTCCTATGATCAATCTGTCAGATATTTGTGTAAAAACTTTAAATTCCACAATTGCTTCGTTGTAGGTGTATAAACTGGTATTACAGGTAAATGGATTCACATTAATTTGTTGATGTCTTGATAAAACTTACACTTCATTATCTATGAAAGGTTATTCTATCATGGTTCAACTGATATTTAGGTGCCTCGATATCAATGACAAAATTGTTTTATCAAAAGTTCAGGTCACATTTTATAAATCTTAGATTATCTATGGATTTAGTTATTTATGTGAATGCAATTAGATTAAGGTACACGTACTTGGGTAGGTCGATGGCCTTATACGGATGTGAAGATTTGATATCACAGTCTGCATTTAGTGATTTATGTGAATGCAATTAGATTATAGGTGCAGATACTTGGGTAGGTGGATAGTTTTATATGGATGTGAAGATTTGATATGAGAGTCTGGATTTAGTGATTTGTGTGAATGCAATTAGATTATAGATGCATGTACTTGGGTAGGTGGATGGCTTTATAAATTATATGGATGTGAAGATTTGATATCAGAGTCTGGATTTTGTGATTTATGTGAATGCAATTAGATTATAGATGCATGTACTTGGGTAGGAGGGTGGCTTTATACGGATGTGAAGATTTGAGGTTATAAAAATACATAATTCTAATGTTACATAAAACCTGTCAAAATGTATCATTATATACATGTCAACATGATAAGGTATTGGTTTATATGGACTTCTATATTTGTGGCAGTTCTTAGAAATGGAAATATCTGACTACAAAGCAGAAGAACATGTCATAATAACATGAGTTCATAAATGTGATATTATTGCATGTGATCCTCATTCCAGTGGACATATGGATGAGGATTGGGTATTCATTTTGGATTCTTAATTTATAAAACAATTTTATCAAGGCTTCCTACTTCAAAAATCAATGTGAAAAAAACATTGACAAAGTCCTTGTTTGTAACTCAATACATTGCAAAAGATCAATACTTTTGTCCAATCATTACCTTTCTTATTGTACAGTATACAATAACAAACTTTTTACACATTTTGTTTTTAGCTTTTGGCAATGCCAATGTATTGAGTTACAAACACTGACTAGGTCAATGTTTATTCGTGTTGATTTTTCAAGTATAAAGTCATGCTAAAATTGTTTTGTAAATTAAAAATCCAAACTAAATACCCAATCTTCATCCACACCCAATCCTCATCCATAGCGTAGAGACATGAGGTACGGTGTGTTGTAAATACCATTATATTATTTGTAAGACATTAACACTTTGAAATGTATTCTACGCTCCATTTTCTTTTCTTTGCTTGTGGATAAATATTCAGGATGTATGGTACAAGTAACATGACATAAGTTCACTCTAAGTGTCCTGGGTTTCATATACATTTTCTCATGTGTGTTATCTTATCAGTGGAGCCATAAGGATTACATAGGATTACTCCTTTGTATTGGATTAACTGTTCTAGAATAATAATACTGAGCCCTGGTAGACAACTGTCTTTCATATCCAAATTTCAATCCTAACCTAACACAAACCTGTACCTTTTTAAAGCCCAATGTATGAATCCCAGGTTCTTGTATTAGTGAAGCCATGGCATAAGGCCGGATTACACCTGATTATTCCTTTGTAATAGATTAATTGTTGTAAGCTATGCCAGACAACTGTTTTAGATGTTAATCTGAACTTTTACACAGATACTCTCCATAAAATGTACATTATTTTTAGCTTTTTATCTTACTGTGATAAAGCAGCTGTGTTCTCCTGAAAATTCTGTAAAATTTGAAATTTTCACTAAAAGACTTATTTTTGCTTAGTTCGATGGTAAACAAAAATGTGAAAATAAGTAATGACAATTAAAAATGCCTTCGTGTACATGAACACTATGTACCAGTCTGGTAATTAGTAAAAATTAGTCTTTGAGAATGAGCTGAAGACTGTGAAATATCTAGGTTAGCAGTAATAACAGTCTTGGAGAATTTGCATAACAATTTGCATAACAATTAGAAATATTATGGGTCTTTTCCCAGGAAATCAAAGGGAAACCCATCGTAAAACAAGACAGTGTGGATTCATGGTTACAACTAACTAGACACTTGTTACAGAAAACGTATCACTAGCACTTGCCTCACTATATTGACATATTCTTGATGTGAAAATGTGATCAATAAAATTTCATTACAGGCTATAAACAAACAGCAATCTATTTTTGCATCAATGGTTTTCATTTGTAATGGTAAAATTAAGTTACTTGGCAAATTGCCTATCAAGATATACAAATACCGTACAAATTCATTTCTTTCAAGTATTGATTTTTTTTCCAAATTACAAGGTATACACGTTATTTTTGATCATAATATCATTGGAAAATACAAACGTAACATGTATCATAATCGTGTATCAAGTTTTATCTTCAAGTCAAAAAATGGTTCAAACTTGGAATAACATTTGTTTTCACTGCGTATATGTAAAAAAAATATTATCTATAAATATAGTATTGTTGACATGTTTATAAACAGGTCTTGAAATTAGCAGTAGTCCAGGACATACATGTACAGATGACCAAACGTGGCATCTAGCAATCTAGACCACCAAATCAGCACTTAGTCTAGGGTACTTAGACTACTAAACATTGTATCTAGACTACCAAATTAGCAGAAGTGCAAGACACAGACTACAAAACATTGTATCTAGACAACCAAATTAGCAGTAGTCCAGGACACACAGACTACTAAACATTGTATCTAGACTACCAAATTAGCAGTAGTCCAGGATACATAGACTACTAAACATTGTACATGTATCTAGACAACCAAATCAGCAGTAGTCCAGAACACTACTAAATATGGTATCTAGACAACCAAATTAGCAGTAGTCCAGGACACACAGACTACTAAACACCCAGACTAAACATACCATCTGGACTACCAAATGTTTAAGATGGAAATCAATAGAAAACTGCAGATAAAACAGTTCACTTGGATAAATTTGACTACCAAGCCCGAAAGTTAAATTTGAGAACTGATATTTATAATAAAGTTGATTTTTCCTGATAAATACATGTAGAATATACAGCAATTAAGTAATAATGGATGATAGTACCGTACATTACAAGAAACAAATTATTCCATGAATCCAATTAAATGCATTATAATTAATTGAATGATAATTATGTCTGATTTGTACTTGTTTTGAGGTTACATGTAATATTTACTGCATCTGATAAGGCAGCTACTGAAGTATCACTTGCTAGTCTGTTCCTTAGTGGACATCTATCAAGTACTGACATGTCAATCAACACTAGGATATTTCAACACCCACACTAAGCCACACCCCTTTGATAATTTGTTGATTTTGTATGGTTCAATCACCTATAAAATATAACTTAGCAAGATATGGTGTATCTGTATGAAAGGTGATCTTAGAGAAATAATATTTTTTTATTTTTGTACAATAATTTCTTTACAATACTGAAGTAATTTACATAACATATTAATAATATCATATTATATAATCAGTATAGGACCTCATACATATATACATTCATATTTTCATCAGTTTTAAATTATATGTATACAAATGATATCTCTTGTATCTGTGTCATTTTTGCAAGTCGCCTAGTTACTAACATAGCTGCTTATTTGCATACGACTTGAGTTCAGTGTCCTCACTGCTCGTAGTCCTCTGTTGCCAAGGCGACAGCCACTGGAGGGTTCCAAGCAACAACTGATACTGATACTGCATGAATATGGTTGTACAAATTAATAATTTATTATTCTGCAGATATCATTTTATTGAAAACAGATAATATCCAGGGTGGATCCAATCTAGATTGAGATCATGAAAAATTGTTTTCATAACAGCAAGAATATTTCACACTTCATATCTTAATTTCTGTATCCATGACAATTTTTCAATAAATTAAAAGGTTTTAATACTTCTGTTTACCATATTGTTCTAATTTTTGCTAGACTCTGATTTGATTTAAAATATAATTTTATAAAATAAATTGTGCCTCTAAGCCAATTTGACCACTGACACACACACCACTGACGAACAAAATTTCTAATGACGCACCAACATTTGGTGTTCCCCTATCTCTTACTATGTGGTGACACTCTTACTATGCCAGTTTTTATCATTTTGACTCACAACAACAAAATTTGGCTATCATTAACGAGCACACTGAAAATGTTAAATTACTAATATTTAGGTATAAATTAAGGGAGTACTATGAATAAGGTGACATATATGAAGAGACAAACTGTGGAAAAACAAGACAATATTTCAATTGTATGTTATCGTAGCAGCAGAATCAGATCATCAAAACCAAAATCAAAATGAAATGAAAAGAATCTAGGAATTGCATCGAGTGTGATATTTATTTGTCATCATACATTCAAAAATGTCTTCATTCCATCAAGAGACAGATTAGATTTGTACATCCCTATGGTGTGGGTATTATACTAAAATACCATGCAATGATCTTCAATCCAAATGGAAAATCACACTGTAATTTACAGATTACTGGGACTGATAATCATGTACATGCGCCATTCATTAATGACAGTCTGATGAACAAGGTACAGGGACGTAGGAAAAGAGACTAAACTGTAGATATTGTGAAGTGATATGATAAACTGCCACAGATTTCTTGTTAATATAATTGGGCAATCTAAAACAAAAATTTAAAAGAGAGAGAAAAAAATGACCCCAAAAAAGATAGGAAAGTATGAATTATTAACTGGTACTAAAGGCCTGTGATTCGTTCCCATGTTTGCACTTTCGTAACATCATATCAGTGTAGCATTTTTTTGTTCTATAGCTCTACCAGACAATTGGTTTTCACATCAAAATTTTGATCTTAATATGAACTTTGCCTTTCTAAGCTGATGGTTGATTTTCTTCATTGATAACAAATAATCTGTATTCCGCACAGTAACTGTATTGCCATATCAAGTGAACTCAATTTAATAACACATTTCTAATTCTGAAAAAACTGAGATAAGAAGACTCCTTATGGTGTGTATACTAGTTTATCTCTTTCCTATACACTCCATGGTTTGATCCTATCCTATTCCCACAGGACTACTTCGATTTTGAAGTGGGTGTGAACAGGTACACTGTATAACAACTGAGAGTTGTGTCCTTTTGTTCTACCAGACAGCTGAGGGCCATATCAATGGTCTTTAAATGCCCCATGACCCCAGACATTCCTAAAGGTCATCTGATTATCTCATACAAGTAGTATTACAATATAAACAGACAATGGATATGTGTATTAAAAACCTGGTCAGTAGTTGGATGCATGTACTCGACATCCGGTTGCGAAATCCACTCCGAGTCTATTCATGCTATTGAAACTAGAGCTGAGAAGAGAGATGATATTTTAACATCCTTATCTATGACAATTAAGCATGTCTATACCATGTAACAGTCCATTAGAGAAGTTACTGTTTGTTTACTGGCTTTGTTTGGTACAACCAGGCAGAAACCAATAAGAAACTGCACATTCCCAAAATGGCAATTTCTTGCTAAATTGCCTGAAAATGAAATAAACTGCAACTAGACGCAGATATGTGGGTGCCAATGTTTTGATGTCTGCATGATGATGATGATGATGGCTGGTTGTTCTTCCCATTTGAGACAAAATGTCACAAACAACTGTATAAATTCCATTTTGCTATCTTAAAGCGTAATACTTGCAGTTTCTTATTGGTTTGTGCAGGGTTGTAATTTATTTGAAACAGAACTGGTGAACACTATAAACTTGCAACAGGCTGTAATTTATGCAGCCTTTGTAGATCTTGGGATTCCTGTTTCATCTATATGGTGCAAGATATGAGGCCGTATTTTATGTAGCTTTTGCATATTTCCGTTTCATGTATGTAGTGCAAGATATGAGGCTGATAATATGCTACACTGATACTATCATTACCATCAAATTGAACATCAGTACTATATGCATTACTTAGTCTATTATTTACATAAATGAATACTAAATTACCTTGTTGCCTTTTGCATTAGATGTGAATACACAATGCAAGATGTGAGGTAGATACATTGATAAAAATTTGGATATAAGATCAGAACACTTGAATACTCACTCAAGTGAGTGATTAACATAAATGAATAATAATAATCTTCAATTTTGCATTATAAATTATATAATGTCAACTCAATGGGATGTAGGAAAGTGACCTTTGTATCACAAATGATGTATATTTGTTTGTGTGCACTTTTACTTGAATGATATTATAATCCTCAACTTTTGCATTATATGATTTGATGATTCAATGCGATACAAGAAAATCACTCATCTATTGCAAATGCTGTACATTTGTATACATGTGTGCACTCATTTTTTGAATCCACTTAATTATGTCCTTAAGTTTAAAATTCCAATTTCCTTTTCGTCCACTTCAAGTTACATGTTCTCTGTTAAAGTACCTAAAATTGGCATAGCACCAAATGAGTGCTACATGTTTAAAAGTGTAACAGATGGCCATGCAAGTCATGAGAAAAGACAGCTATGGTTAGAAAAGTACCAAGCTGTAAATCACTTGGAGAGAGAGAAGATATTTACACAAAGACAGTATTGTATTGTAGTTCATCTGAATGTCTTTTTATCTAACCTTAGATCATTTTACGATGACCTTGTAGAGGGTCAACAAAATGAAAACCGTTTCTGGGACACACTGATACAATACTATACACAATACATGCAGAGTTTGGTTTACACAGTGAATGTCAAAGGTACTTGTAAAGGTTGTATTAAGTATTCATTGTGTAAATAGTGGCCAATGGACTCAACAAACTTTCTCAAAGCCACCAGGAATCCTTTGTGTGGGTGGGGGAACACACCTAAAATGTACCAGGCCACATACTGACACAATTTTTTGTTGTGTTGCATAATTGTGTAATCTGGGGGTGGCAACACTTTCACTTTCAAAGGCACCATTATAACGTGGTCATTGCTGGTATTCCTCAGCTCTGCTAAGTCACCTCAGCAAGTCAACTAAATTCTTTGTTTTCAGCAATTTTTGGCAAATCTGAATTTCAATTTCTGAATTGTGATTTATAGGTACTTATTGTCAGAGCCATGCCAAGGCTCTTTTCTAAGGCCAAACCTTGAATAGTTATCATCGCCATAGTAACTGTCACATGTCGATCAATGTCAATCAGACTCACCAGCTTTCTTATAATTTATATTTCAAACCTAAAAAAATATATACCAACAATTTTCATGCTTTAAATATTCAACAACCCCAAAAAATGGTGTAACACTGTAACAACAAATAAAAGTGCTACATGCTAAAATATGACAAACCCAACAGTTCTAAACATGGCAGGGGCCAGCCATAGTTTAAAAAACAAACAAACCATCAAACGATAAATCACTTGGAAATAAAATGACAGTTGTGGGGTAACAGTGCTACAGTTTGCATGATGTCAGTCAGTCACAACACTTTTGTCATATTTCTAATTCTAAAAAATAACTGCGGACGATTCCACAATAACAATATGACCTGGTACATGTACACAATGGTTTTTGTATGTAAATTATGTGAAGTAACAACTGTTGCAAAACTGAATTGTCTATTGTAGATTCTAATATATCACTCTTTTCATGTCATGTAGCTGAACTTGAAAGATTTTTTGGGTAAAAAAACATATGATTTATGTTAAAAACATTACCTTTGCAAACCTTCTAAAACACACACCCCTACCATTCAACACAAAGATGATAAAACATGGCCTAGTTTTGGACAAACCAACTCATAAATTATACATAATCTGTAATGCTGTAATATATCAATTATTTATAAAAAGTTATTTCACTTGCAGCATTTCTCTGAGTAACTTTTAATTTTCAAATATTCTTTAACATCATTCTAGTATATATGCATGCATGTATATAATAATTTTCATAGTTTAGAAAAATTAGCTCTGTGTAAATTTTGATATTTGTTAGGTATGTATACATGCATTTAAACTGTAGAAAAATATTTGCCAAACTCATTGCATTATTTTCAGACAGTGTAGAACTTGAAGAAACTGTTGAAATAATTGTGTACATAAGTGTATAAACAACAGGAAAATCGTGACTGGTGCTGATAACCTGTACCATTATAGCGTTACAAAGTACCTTCACAATGTCCACATTGGTAAACTTTCAAATCTATTTTGAGACAGACATACAGTGACCAATTCATATCTGCTACAGACTGTACATGTACACAGCTTGTCAGATGTAAGGGGTGTCCGTGATGACACCTCCCTCAGACATTGACGCCGCCTTTATCAGTTCTTCCTTCAACAACAGGTAGTAACGTTATGACAACGGGGAAATGTTCCTCAGCTGTCGGTTCTACCGTCACCGTAGTATGGTATTCAGATATATATCACAGACTTGTCAACGGAACGGCGTCATGCAAGCAACATGTAACGTACCTCGATCGAGTGCTCGTTCCCATTTGCGTACATATATATACAATTTTCTACGCATACGTTAACACACAGTTCTTTGCTCAGTCATTCTTCAATACAAAGCTTACAAAAAATGCCATACTCATTATTCACACGTATCCTGTACGTGTACGAGTGTGTGTGTGTCCGTATGGCTTCATGTTGTTGACATCCGATCACGAAACGCCGGTGAACGTGTAGCACACACGGTGAGCAGCGAATAATACATATACCATGGCGACCAACAACGCTAACAACTTACCTTTGAAAATGAGAAAAAATGACGCAAACCAAGAAAGCTTCAGCGACTATGTATTGTGTATCACACCTTCAATTCTCGGTGGCTGGCAATGACAGCAAAATGATCTTAAACTTGGTGTAATTTTGACAACTGGAAGTACTACCAAGGTACAGCTGAGAATGGAATTTCAATGGGCTGCTATTGCTAGCTCCTCCTGTACCCACAATGCAATGTGCCACCTCGTCAACGAAGGTAACTGGGATGTACTATTCAAATTAGGGGTGGTTGGAGTTGTACTGGAGGGGATGTACAAGGCCATGGATCCCAAGGCCAGGCCTCAGGCTGGGGTAGGTACGTTGGATCATTTTATTTTGAAGTATTATAGGGCCAAATAAAAAAAGTTGTTTGGTTCCGGTTACCCGACCGCACCTAGATTTTCACGCCGACCCTAAACTTTTTTTTACGTATTCGAGAAAAATAATAATAAAATCGCGAAAATCGTGTGAAGTCTCGCATGAAACAGTGGGTGCGGGTGACATCAACTTAAAAAGACAACTTATAAAAGTATTCTTCAAAATCTGTAATGGCTGTGCATCTGATAGGAAGACATAGACAACACAGATACCATTTGGAAAACAATGGAAAACCTGAACTAGACACTCACACATGAAAAAAATATATAATAAAATAAAATAAAAAAATCTACCTACCCCATCTATTTTAAAATTGAATGTAATTGGAACAACAGTCAACACAATTTTTTTTACGCCTAAAACATGGACATTTTATTTTAAATTGCAGAACCAGTTATCAATTCTCTGAAAAATGTCCAATAAATACTTGGACTAAAAGACAATTTATTGATGGGTAGAACTGTCGAAACTAGCAGGAAATCGACACCTACTTAAGTATTACGGGTCAAATTAAATAATAAAGTTAAGCACTGAAATAAGGTTTACTTCTGTTATTTTCCATCAGAACATGTTGGCTAGAATTTGAAATGGACAATGGTGTTCAACATATTGATATCATGGTTGATAGCTTATTCTGTTTAGACCTAATACAAATATTGTGTAGTTCCGGTTACCCGACACCACCTTGTTTTTCACTGTCGACCCTAAACCTTTTTTTTACGTATTTGAGAAAAAAATGATAAAATCACGACAATTGTGAAGTTTTGCCAGAAATAGTGGATGCGAAAACTGACATCAACTTAAGAAGACAATATAAAACTGTTCTCCCAATCTGTAATGGCTGTACATCTGATGGGAAGAAACCAATAACACGTACAGAGACCATATGAAAAAACAACGGAAAACACAACTACCTGAACTAGACACTCGCACATGAAAAAAAATCTACCTACCCCCACCTATTCTAAAATTGAGCGTAATTGGAATCACACAATTTTTTATTAGGCCTTTATAGCAGTAACCATTTTTTGTCTAGGTGTAAGAAATAATTACTTAATTTTGCATATATCACAATTGCATTTATCTACCATTATCCTGAGGGGAGTACATATGTGTGTGTGTGTGTGTGTGTGTGTGTGTGTGTGTGTGTGTGTGTGTGTGTTGTAAGGGTCGGGGTTCAGTGGCTTGGTGTTTGACATATGTACCCACCATACATGACAAAGTGTTATGTATTATGACAAGTTTACGCAAAATTATTTGTATTTCAACAGATGTAGAAATTAATTTCATTTCATTTCAGTAACCTTCCCTACTTCAGTGAAGACAGCCAATCATGAACAAGCAAATGACATCTGCCACACATACACACTTGCTCTAAAGTACTAAATAAAAAGAACAGTAACTGTCAAAAAGAGTAGACTGAAGGACAGGTTTGTATAACAATTTTACATTGTCACACCATTTTTAAAGTGTCCTGACCAGAAACAATCCTTTTTGGCTAATGTATAAATTTATACTTTCATTTGAGCTATCATCTATTTGTTGATATATGTAGGGCTGTGATCATGATGAAAGTGAAACTTACTATTGTATAGGACTATGCAAACAAAATTAAGGTAATACGATTTATAATCAATCAACTACCAAACTTAATATAACAGATTTTAATCAGATTGACTAGGGACTGATCCATGTACATTGTGTGGATAAGCTTGCATGCTGATGAAGAGACCACATTGTCATAAACACCAGCCTTGTTTACAGCACTGTCCAGTCACAGCAGAAAAATAAGGTCAGATTTGGAGAATGAGATACCATTGCCTAAAATGCTGCAAATCTCTTTACAAATTTTGTGCAATTTGCTATCAGGAGGCTCAGCCATAGGCCAAACATTATATGCTGTTCTGATTATGCATTATAACTTTCATAATTCATAACATTTGAGGTCATTCAACCAACCATGAAAATGAAACATTTGCTGTAACTCACTTTGACATTTTAAACAGATTTATTTCTGACAACTCTACATGACTATACATGTTCAGTTTGTGTACAATAAAGTCTTATTTGAAAGAAACGAATACAACGTTGACGAGTACAGTAGCTCGGTAACCGAAAAAACAGTAAGACCCAGTATTGTCCATTCATTTCCATATGTTTATATGCTTCACTTCTTGATACCATATGTGCATATGATGTAAAAGAACATTGAAAGAAAGACCATTGACCTGAGCTTAGAATATGCTGAGATATTGAAGTACTTCATCTAATGGTATAAGTACCTGTTTCTGGAAAAAATAAACTGAAAAGGTCTTGGCGACAGAATATTTCACAGAACATTTTATTTATGCAGGAGTAGCTACACTGACATGTGTCTTTTTGCAATGATTCCTTTGTATATTTGGTTTTCAGACATGTACATACAAAATAGCTTGTTATATTCTAATTAAATTCAAATTTTCAGGATTTGACACTAACTGAAATACAGGAAATGAAAACTGCAAGGTTGTCAGCATGCATACTTGCATACAGACCAGACCATACAAAAGCTGTTCACGTTTGGGTAAAAAACAAATGGGGGGGAAAATATTCAAATGTACTAATGTAATAATTTGTTCTAGGTTTCCATGGCTTCAACAGATTCACTGGTGACTTCAAAGTTGATCTTCTTGACTGTTTCTGATAAGACTGCTGTGGTACCCTTTTTGTATCTGTAGTCACCTTGTCTGTAATAGGTAAAAGAAAGGTAGAAACATTGACATATTGACTAACAACTTTTGCAAAATTTTACTTTAAATTTACTGATGGGGGAGAGGTGCACAAAATGTGGTGATTTTTGACATTTAAAAAATTTCACACACTTTTGAAATGTTATAAACTGACTCTTTTAACTAGTGAGAACTTCAAACTAGTCCAGTTTAGTTTTTTGGCTGAAAACCACAATCATAAAGAAAGTACACAATGCCATTTCTTCAATATTGTTTCCATAGAAACAGCAACATCATTTACATGTACCAAAAGTAAGATTGACAGTAGATTATGCAGGTATCTGTTAATATGGTGGTTAACATGCTTGACACAATACACCATATTCCGGTTACCAACATTGGCAATTTTCAAAAGAAGCATCATATGAGGGCACCTAAGATTATACTTTTGAGTCACTTGAGGGCACTGTTTATACGCACATGTTTGACTACACAAGGACCAAGCAACTTCCATAACCATACAGATTGTTGTACGTAGGTTGTATTATAATGCGATAATCAGAATGGATTCAATCCTGGGAGGTTGTACTCCCATATGAAGGTGAAAGCAAAAAGTGAAGGTACACCCCTAATAAGTTACGTTAATTTTTCACAAAAAATCTCTAAACATAGGCCCACTATTCTATCTGAAAGTTCCCTAAACACAGGATCGATATAGACATATACCTATTCAATACTCAAGGAATGTCTGCATTCATCAAGTAATCGGTAAAATCACCCTCAAAAAGTTGCAAAATCGTACCAGCCTAGCATCTACAATGATGTCATTGATAAACATAGGTGGTTATAATAATTATCAAAAACAATACATGGAAAGTATAACCCTTTAACAATGACATGACATTGATTGCTACATACCTAACTCCCTTCTTGTTGGCTTCATCATATGGTCTGATATAATCCACCTTGTCCTTAGTGATAACAGTGATATCTATGTTACTACCTGATCCTAAATCATTGAATACACCAGCTGCTACTGCATCACGAACCATTTTTACAGCTTCGTCCCTCTGGAATTGTAAATCAGAAATATACACACCATGTTTGCTATGATATAGATAATGTATGCTGTTTTTTTTTATACTAAGTCTGATTTCAAGATTCTTCAGAATTTACAGTATTACCTAACACTGTTATCCGTGGATCTTGTTGGTCAACAGATATTATATGCTATTAAACTATCAATACGAATAATGTAGGATGCTGTAATAAGACCTCAATCTTGAACAGGCCAACATTTCAAAGCACTTCATCTTCAAACTGACTCCAAGAGGTTTTTGCACATATTAGAATATCACTGATACTAACTGGTGTAAGTATGTGTGCATATAAGCACAGGAACAATAGTGTACACTGCAACAAACTCCCACATCTCAACATACAGTGACACATACACCCACACGCAGGCAGACACACGCACACACACACACACACACACACACACACAATCATATACAAGTTTTCTCTCCTACCTCCATATTTGGTTTATATCTGCTTTCAAAGACAGACATGGCAGCTAGTGAACCAGACCCCATAGTAACATAGGGAAGTTTATCAGTAGAACCATGTGGATGAATGCTGTATAGATGAGGACCTGTTGGATCTACACCACCCAGTACCAAGGCAGCTGATATATACCCTTTGTACCTAGGGATATATGGAATATAAAGATATGTAAGTATTTGTGGGATCTTCACCACCCAGTACCAAGGCATCTGATATATACCCCTTGTACCTAGGGGTATAAGAAATACAAATTTGTGGGATCTACACCTCCCAGTACCAAGGCAGTTGATATATACCCCTTGTACCTAGGGATACAAGAAATACAAAGATATGTAAGTATTTGTTGGTTCTACACCACCCAGTACTATGGCAGTTGATATATACCCTTTGTACCAAGAAGTAGATAACCTTTATACCTAGCCTTATAAGAAATAAAGAGAGATATCATGAGATGTATATTTTGTATTGCAGTTCCAACAGTTATTCTGACAACATAAGTAGAATGATACATTGTATGTGGTATATTCAGGATTCCCAAAACACCTTCACGTCAGCGCTGTTAATGAAACACTATAGATTACAATGGCAATGCCTGGAAAGGAGACTTTTTTATGTTACATCACTCATATTACTTGTCTGTCTACCATACTTTCTGGTAACAGGCATGACCAAAATCACATGTGTTACTCTACAGTATGAAACTGTTGGTAAACAAATGGGGGTATATAAATATGTTGATTACAACATATAACCAATATTTTGTCATGACATGGCTTTGGACTGCACTCAATCTGATTAAAATCTGATGTAGTGTACACATCGCGATTTCTTTTTGGCTGTTATGTTTACTGTCATTTGTTCTTTTGTGAGCGCTTGTTACATACATCTAACACAATACCATAGGTTTCCCTCAAACCCAATCTTGTACTTATGAGTAGCCAACCAGAATCCATCTTACAATATAACACTCCACCTTTGAAATTAAAGAAAGAGAACCACCAAACAATATCGATAACATTGTTGACTGTGCTCTGTGATCATGCTCTTTTCGAACACAGTTCTTTGAAGAACTGTACCTGTATGTTTTGGCGCATTACGCATTTTGATTGGTTGAGTGAATTCACTCATTGCTCTCGTATGGCTGGGAAAACCTATGGTATTGTGCTCACAAAAGAACAAACAATAGTAAACGTAATAGCCAAAAAGAAATCGCGACATGTACACTACATCGGATTTTAATCCGATTGGATTACACTAGACATTCTCTCACCTGAATAACATTTGTTTAAGCATTCTGTTGGCTACACAAACTCTAGCTGTTCTTCCAGTTGACAGGCGATGAAGTTCAAGATTTGAAGATATTAGTAGGGTTGTCATTTCTGTGTCTGCTGCTGTACCAGCTCCACAGCAACTATAAGTTAAAAACACAACACAATATCAGTGATGACAATATAACATATTTGTTATCTACAAAAGTACAAGGATAACTGTTTGAAGAAACCTAGTACATTTGTTTTAGTTTAACAGTTTCATAGAATACTTGACAGCACACCCAGTAAGGGTTGCCAATAATTAGAAGTCTTGGTTGTGAAACAAGAACTATTTCATATGATTTACCAACTTGATGACCGTTTTTAAAGATTTCAGTGACACTGTACTGTACTTACTAAATATTTGGTGCAATGTAATGAATCTTGGAGCAATTCTTATCAGCTACAATTGTATCCTCTGTGGCCCTGGTATCAGCTCCAAGTACAATCCCATCCTAAAATCATGTAGAACAGATAATCAAAACAGATTAATTGCTGAGGAAATCACAGAATGTCATGAGATGTTCATCATATCTTTTGTAACAATTAATGGGAAACTATGAATGGCCACTGTACTGAGTTCTGTGTTAACTTTATAAAGTTCCATTTCACAAATACAAATCCTTGGGATAGAAAGTTCACTAGTATGACAGTGGGAATTCAGAAGTTTTCTGACTGATTATTTCTCATTTTTCATTTTCCCCCATGGGGTAAATAAAGTTAATAATTTCAGGGACTTTCTAAGAAATATTCAAATTTCTAGTATATGAACCAAGAATAGAGCATTACTGTTAGCTAAAATGTACAGGAAGCAACTTCGGATCATTAAATTCTATCTATGTCTTGTCTATTCGGTCAATTCTTGTCTTACATTTGTGTGAGCTGCAAAACGTATGATATGATAGGTGCTTTAAACATGTACAAGGTTGTGCGCATGTGCAATATTGAGCTAATCTGTTTGCATGACTTATCGTTGTCCACTTTGTGGCTCGAGCAAATGTAAGACAATAATTGACAGAATAGACAAGATGCAGGTTGAATTTAATGATTTAAAGTTCATTTCTGTATTTTATATAGTCATTAGCAAGGGTATGGGTGGTTTTCATTCCCAAAATCGGTGCAAATGAAATGTGTTTGCAGTCTCGCCGTTTGAGATAGGAAAGAACCATAGCGGAGAGCAGTGGGGAGAAGACGCAGTGCATACATCCAGAGCTGCATTACTGTGGAAATGTCAGCTGCAGTACAAATGCCATTCATCATCAACATTAGGTTCACAATGTATTTTTTTTACGGGTTCTACTCCCTAGCATTGAGGCAAAAACAGTATACACTTTTTGTCAGTCTTAAAATTTACATTTTACATTTTCTTACCTTAAAAACTATACCAACTATAGTTGTTCCCGTTTTCCTGGCTTTTGGTAGATGGTTTCCTTTTTTCTCAACAAATGCATTTCTAATTCATGAAATAAAACACACGAGAACTAACAATATTCAAAAATATATGGTAATGAAGTTCTAAAATGTATGAAGTCTAACTTATTAATCTTGCAAAATTGCAAATTTAGCAGTGCAAGTGACAAAGTTTAATACATCGATGGTACCCAGTAGCAATACATACTAGTAGTATTACTACATGCGTCTATCACAAACAAAAGTGCAACTCATCATGCGAGATGATGGCATGGTTCAGCACACCCACTGCTGAAGTTATCCAACCGTACGAAATAATTTGGTGGTCAAAAGAAAGTTCATCGTCTGTAGATTACATATCGCAACATTTGGAGAGTTAGATTTTAAGGCTTACCGTCTGCAGTTGTCAAAAACAAATCCGCCTGCACTTGGCTCATCTGCTAAAGCCGCCATGTTTAATGTTTTGGTTGTTCGGTTGTTCTTTACTCCTGAAAACGATGTATTAGAGCGCCACAGACGATATAATTCATAAATGATTAAATCATTTGTTTTTATTTATTCATGCTATTTTGTGTTTGTTGTTACTCAAAGTATACACAATTTGATACAATTTCCTAATGTGAAAACAAAACTTATTATTACATATTGCAACCAAAATGCAAGCAACAAAGCCTTTTATTTATTTCTTATTTTTTTTCGTTGTTGACTTTATGTTCAGTTTATGCTTTACTTGACAACTCAGGAATATCATTCTTCTATTAGGTTGAACTAAAACAGCAAAAATAAACGAATGAACGAACGAACAAAACAAACGAACAACAAACGCCGGACAACGTATTAGTTACAATACCGGAAATTACAGGCATTTAGTTACAAATCAGAAGTAAAATATATGGACATTCAAAAACAACGGTTGTTTCGAATTCAGCTGAGTGTTTCAGCGATATACACATCAAGTAGTGCGAAAGGGATTATTGCTCATAATGTAATGTAATGTAATGTAGTGGAATTTTGTATCGGGGTTCATGGTCTGAAAATCTGTCTTGAAGCTAAACAGTGTTAGGAAAAAATGAACAGTATTTTTTAGTATTAAAAGGATAATCCGTAATAAAGAGCACTTCGTCTTCATTTCCAATGCATGTTTCCTGTCACTTTATCAATCATCAGATAATGGCCATGTATGTATGTATGTATGTATGTATGTATGTATGTATGTATGTATGTATGTATGTATGTATGTATGTATGTATGTACGTATGTACGTATGTATGTATGTATGTATGTATGTATGTATGTATGTATGTATGTATGTATGTATGTATGTATGTATGTATGTATGTATGTGGGTGGGTGGGTGGGTGTGGATGGATGGATGGATGGATGGATGGATGGATGGATGGATGGATGGAAACGTGCGTGTGTGCGTGCATGCGTGTTGCGATTTGCGCTGGCCACATGCATGATGGGTAACATATCATTTTAGGTTCCGTAGGTGCCGTTTGTACAGAATGTACGATGAAACAAAAACCGATTAAGTCACCTAAGTAGAGGAAATGGCCCAGTCAAAAACACTTCAACTTTCAATTACCATGCACTTTGCTTTCTTCTACTTTCAATAGCTTTCTATGACACTGGATCGCAGTAGTAAATATTGTCTCTCCTCTCACGTCAAGTGTTTAACTTTCTTCTTTCCAAACCTGTCACGGAATTGACACCCAGAGTGTAAAGGTGTTACAAAACGATAATTACTGCTAACGTGGTCAATCTGAATGTAATACCACGCCTGTGTATCAGGTTACACACCTCGGCATGTTCGTGGTGGTATAGACATAGCTGTGGCATCAGAACTCGTTCAACCATTCAAACAATCACGAACAACAAATACAATAAAGTCAAACTGAGCGGAACACATTTTGTTTTGTTTGGAGTCCATTCCCATGTTACCAATAGGTAATGATTTCATAAACGGTATAGGGGAGCAAGTAGAAAGAATAGTTGAATTGTGTTTGCAGAAAGTTGAAACTACGCCAAGGCGTAGACCCTCCACTATGGTCAAGGTAGAGAATTTGACACCTCTATTGTACTGACGATAGTTTACGTGTATCTGCATATTCTTACCGTGCGATAGACCTAGTGTTCAAGTTGTTGAGTTTTATCTTTTTAAAGTGTTCGAGTTTTCCTGCGAATTCGTCGCCTTGCTTATGGTACATTAATGATGAGCAGCAAGAGTTTAAAAGGCAATGTGAATGACCCGAAACGTTTGAAAACAAGTACAAACATTATGCACATGCACGTTCGCTGATTTAAGTAAATTTGTGTCCCTTGTCTAGTCAAATAGAACTACCTGTTGCCGTGTCACGTCAAATCCAGCTTTGCGTTCTCAGGCTTTTACATTTTATGTCCCATGGGTGTATCAATCGTAAACATCTATTGTGAACAGTCCGGATACCGTGGTATAAATTGTCTGCTTGCCTGTCAAGTTGCCAGGTTATTTGGTGATTGAATATTTACAGCCGTGTCATGGTACACAAAGTGAACGATCGGTATATACCAAGACTCAGATTGATCGTCGAATCAAATCATTTACTTTCTCAAAACGTGTTTCTTTCTTTTTGGGTGACGGATGGACAGTTGCCTGACGTACTTAGTATAGACTATCAATGATAGCTAATTCTTATAACTCATATTTTAGAGAGGGTGCGAGCTCAGCTGCAGGGTTGATAAAAATGACATTGTGTGGTAAAAAATTCAAGCTTGTGCAGCGATTATAAAATCAGGCTCGCTTTTGGTCAAGTTTACCTTATCAATTGATCGATCTATTGATTGATAAAGTTATTGGTTGACTGAATGAAGGAATAACTAGCTGATTGATTGATTGATTGATTGATTGATTGATTGATTGATTGATTGATTAATTGATTGATTGACCGTTCGATCTATCGATTTACTGCCTGCCTCCCTGACTTTTGATTGGGGTACTCATTGAGCTTCGATTCCTGTATTAGTTCATATATGAGTTGATTCACTGGTTTTGCTGGCAAATTATCTACAAATTATCTAACTCAACGAGTTATTGGAGCCAGGTAACTGGAGATCGGTCGTTACATTTGAATTGACGTAGAGTAAGGAAACTTCCTATTACGACAAATCAATCAATCAATCAATCAATCAATCAATCAATCAATCAATCAATCAATCAATCAATCAATCAATCAACCAACCAATCAATGAGATTTATATGGCGCCAAACTCCACTACAAAAGAATTATTATTTACAAATATTCATGATCATGAAGAAATTTAGAAAAAAAGATTGAACTTAACATTACATCAAGGAATTGGTGACACACACAGGGTAAACTTGAACATCACAAAGTGGGACTACAGCTTCTGAAGAATACGCACACTTCAATGACAGAGAGAAGTGCTACTATCAGTGACAGCGCCCTCAATTGTCTATTAGCGCACAACTCGAGCTTTTGACGACGATATGCAATCAAAGTATGTCTTTATTCGTGATTCTAAATAAATAAAACTATCCCATATATATTCTCAAAGCTAGAAAGGTGAACTTGTATGTGGACGCTCATATTACAGTGGTCAAGACAATTAATCAATTTACCCAATTACATTTTACTCACTCACTCACTCACTCACTCACTCACTCACTCACTCACTCACTCACTCACTCACTCACTCACTCACTCACTCACTCACTCACTCACTCACTCACTCACTCACTCACTCACTCACTCACTCACTCTCCCTTCTTGGTCTTCCTTGCCCCCTCCCCCTCAACCATTCACTCCCGGATTCACCAACTATCCATTCTTAGTAATTCTCCTAATCAAGTTAATACATTGTTAGTGAAACAAATTCGTAGACCTCATAGCACAGTATGGATAGCTGTAGATGCTTTTAGATCAATTGTTCGATGTGTCTCAGCAGTATTCAAAACGGTGGAAATATAAAGAAAACCTTTCTTTGCCAACAACCCTGGGATCCCCATTAGATTCATGTAGTGTAATGAGAGTTTTTTGTTCAACTCTCTCGTGACTATCTTAAATTTGTGGAGTGGATTGTATACAACAATGTTCACTAAATAAATGTGCGTGAATGTAATTTGCATGTCTCTATACCATCCCTACAACACTGGGTGGGCCCGTACCGTCAAAACCTGTCTGTCACCCCACCATTTTATTAGTAGTAAGCCATGGTTTCATTTCCCCCAAATCAAGATACATAACAGTACATAAATTTAGTGGAGTTAAACGAATGTCATTCATTCTTTGACACACAACAATGTTCGTTAATTCACTTGTTTCCCTTCTTATTGAACTTAATCGTGTTAATGGTCGTAGGAGGAGATTAAATTTGAAATTCAGTAAGGATTATGTAACATTTGTAAAGCAAACCGAAGACGGACGAACTTTTCCGAGATACTGGGTGATTAATAACGCATCGGAGGACACATTGAGATGGAATCATCCTAAAAGCTCAATTTGGAAAGAGTTTGACGATACTGACGAAACAGTTGTTTTGTTTCAATTGTGCAACTGCATCTTTTCCGTTCATAGGTTTTTTGCAAATACTCTTTCACCTTTGTTATTTTCTATTGTCATGTAAAACTAGACAATAAAATCTTTGTCTTCGTCTCCCATCCGAGGTGATCAAAGGGAGTTTAGGCGCGTGTTATGTTGATGTTAAGCAGGGGTCATTCTCTGCAACCCTTTTCACGGACTTTGTATTTGACTTGCAAAGGCCAAACGAGGCGTACATGCAGCAATAGATTAGCGAACAAAAAGCGTAACTATATCGTTCGGAGGAAACATTATTTTCATTAGATTTCCACACGTGGTGTTACTTGTTACGTCAATAATGTCACCTCTGTGCGGGCCTCTGTGTACCGGGGACCCAATCTACCTTCGTTGGCAGTTGTGAAATACGTCTTCTCGTCATTGAGAGTTGTGATACACCGGTGATAAATCCCGCCCCTCACTTCAATACTCCCTCAACCTACAAAAGGGATAAAATACCCTCTATTCCGGAAATTTGCAGCATTTGATAAAATTGGCCTTGGGCACTGTGTCTGGAACGGAGGTTCTGATGCACGTGACATTTGACAGACACAATATCGAATCTTCGGTTCCGGTATCGCCGATTTGCTTCACTGCCTCTACAGTTTAGTCTTGTGGTCACCAAAGCATACAGAAAAAACATGGAATACTACTACGAACGGAGGATTCACCAGTTGTGTGTACACTGACAGGATCAGTAGTAGCCAGCAATAATCATCGCTGTCATCCAAGAAGTTATAGACGTAAGCAGAAGAGGTGGGCTGGGAAATCGACCGTATTTACTTTTTCTAGTACCCTTCCCTTCACGAGCCACCGGGATTTGACCCCGGCGGGACACGAACAGCGCGGGAGAAGCTTGCGTAGGTCAGACTACCCCTAGTTTAAGGTGTCTCCTATTACAAGACACACGGTTGTACTGTTAACGTGTCTGTCACAGCAACCATCGATCGCACTCGGTCTGTTTACGTTGTGGTTCCGCCGTGATTTATGGTACCGAGTGGACTCGGTGATCTTAAAATAGTATGACCGATGGCCCGTACGCCTGGACTATTCTGTCAGTATGTTAACGTTCCTACTGGGTGTCTATTAACATCGTCCAGATCGAAGGTCCGCGAGGAATGCCATTTGCAGCTAACTAACTGTGCCTTGAAGTTTTCTTAACCTTGTAACGGAACTCGGATGAATTTTAACCAAGTGATCAGATAAGACGAATGTTGGTTTTCAATCAAAGGCGATGGAACCCATCTTCGTAAGTATAATAATATGTCATTTATGCATTCTTCCATCAATCCATTCATTCACCCGACGCCGAGCCACGGCCAGTCACCAGTTACATGTTAAGTGTTGCGGTGGGGACGTGCACACTTCCTGCGATCATGAACGTTGATGCATTAATCACGCGATTTAGATAGCAGTCGTAGATGCCCGTAGGAAGAGTCTCAACCCAAGTTGTGGGGTGCATTTTATGGCACAGACATTTCCTGTCCGTGTCCAATGACCCTTTCGGCCATTTTGTCAGAGTTACATGTGTACTAGCAAGTGTAACTTCGAAGTTGCACATGTGGTCTATTTCATTGAGAAGTGCACTCGAGGCAGTGGATTTTTGTATTTTAGAATGGAGTCATGGAATTTGGTAGGACTGCCGTTTACAGAACAACCGTTGTGTCGAGGTATGTGCAGGTTAATTACAAAAAAAGGAAAGTTTGGTAAATGATACAAGAAGCCAGACATTCGGTTTCAGTTCATTGGTTATATTTTATCGAACTATAGCGGTATAAAGGGAGACCTTATACCTCCATTATCGGACAATATGCAGCCAACCACACGTTTGATGAATGTTTTTCCATGTACCCCCTTTAACTGTGAACTTATCTAGCGAATTATTTTCAGCCAACATTTGGTATACTTTGTTGAAACATGTCTCGGAATTTCAAAGGGATAACCGATAAGAGATTTACTAAGTGCTAAAACACTTGACTTTTTCAGTAAGGTTAACTGATCAAAGAGTTTGGATAACGTAACAATATCTAATTAAACTACCTTGACTTCTTGACAAACTTTTATGATTGATGGTTTTGTAACTGTTAGTTTGAAGGATGTGACTGTATTGATTTAAGCAAGATTCGGCCTCCCTGCTTCCTGTAAAAACGTAGGTGTAATAGACCCACATTGTTTTCAGCCACTTGTTTTGCTGTTCCGCGTGACTGAGTACTCATCCCGACACGGCTGAATAATACTACAGGAGACTCCTCTGAGGAGATCGCCTTTTACAAGGACACACTACCTTGTTGTGACATTGGTTCCCGCGGAGTTAGCACATTTCTCCCGGGGTGTTTAATGCGATAATAATGTTGATTGAAGCTGTATAGTACAGAGCTACTGAAAAGACCATTAATATGGCCATGCAACTCATTCTTTGGCCAATTCCTCCCTTGAGATAGTTCCGACCATTCAGAATTTAATGACTTTCATTAAAATAGAATTAGGCTTGAGAAAGTCAGTGAATTTCGGTAATCTCCCGTAGTTAAGTCGATGTGTTTTACCAGGAAATTACAGAAAAGATCGCGCCCCATCCCCTACCGCATGCACCAAATCACGTGGTAATTTGACGTGTACGTATTGCATAGACACAATCATTGTTTTGTCGTCTGTGACAGGGCCTACTTGGTTATCTGTTTGTTGTTTTTTCTATTGTTGTTTAATTACGTATTTGTTTGCTTTTTAATGTGCCAGAGGTTGTAACATTTGCTATGCTATGGCCGCCAATGTTATCTATTGGCAAAAAATCCTTACTGAATGTAATCATGGTAGTGAATGCATACGTCGGATTTAAGGTTATTATAATATCAAATGGACATACAGCACACATAGAATTGTTTTCAAGGTTAAGTCAACCAGGCAGCTCTTTGCAGCTGTTGCCTACAAAAACTAGTTTTTGCTGACGATGAGGCAGTCGCTATTGAAGTGAGACCCTGCATGTTAATTAGTTGACATGCCAGATGTTAATGTATGTATGTATATACACACACACACACACACACATACACATACATACACATACACTATTTCTCTCTCTCTCTCTCTCTCTCTCTCTCTCTCTCACACACACACACACACACACACACACACACACACATTATTTATATATACATAAAATGTATGAGGGGAATGGGGTTCCGAACATAGACAAAATTCAACCAGGTTGTATATATATATATATATATATATATATATATATATATATATATATATATATATATATATATATATATATATATATACATAGCAAAACTATTACGCTCTGCCACTGCGGTATAGAGCACTGTCTTAGCAGATTGATACTCACCGAGTTATATATATATATATATATATATATATATATATATATATATATATATATATATATATATATATATATATATATATATGTGTGTGTGTGTGTGTGTGTGTGTGTGTGTGTGTGTGTGTGTGTGTGTGTGTGTGTGTGTGTTATTATATATTAACCATAATGAAACTGAACCTAAAACTGACGATTTCTTAAAGAGTTCATTGACCCGTCCTATCAATACACCCTGGTTATCTCCATGGAAAATCGATATATAGATTGTTCCACTGTAACCGAATATATACATGTTGCACTGTGAACATACTTGGCACGGATAGTGTTATGATGTGATGTGCCGCTGATGAATAGAAACAGAATGTCTGTTATTTTACTTTTACCAGAAGAACTTTTCCAGAATAAGCTTATTATTCATAAGGGGACATATAAGGTCACACAGACACGAGAAAATGCGTAAACAAGTGAATTTTTAAGAATCTTTGGGGTGGAGAGTTTTAGATTACGTTACTACTAGGGTAACCAATGTGCATACATACATTTCTGTAGTATTCACGGTGATTTGTTAATAGCCGTATACTGGTCAAAACAGCTAATTCGACTAAATTTGAAGAAATGTAATTTGAAATGGTCTTAGGTAACCTCTGGATGACCATGACTTGCCTATGATTACGTAAGTGTGTGCTCCTAGTATACATACTTCACTGGTTTCCATCTATGTTTGAAGGCTAGTAAGATGAGATAAACAAGGCAGAACTAATTCAGTTATTTACAGTACAAACTTCATTAAAAGCAACCAGCGCAGCGATGGTATGACCTTTCACGTCACCTCATCAAGTAACGTTCAATCCTCAGTTGTTTGCTGATCGCAAGAACGTGAAACTCTGAGTAAAGACAGGGTCACAGTGTCGACTAATCGTTGTATATTTTCAACACGTCTGTCTGTCTGTCTGTCTTTCTGTCTTTCTGTCTGTCTGTCTGTCTGTCTGTCTGTCTGTCTGTCTGTCTGTCTGTCTGTCTGTCTGTCTGTCTGTCTGTCTGCCTGCCTATATGTCTGTCTGTTTCTGTGTCTATCCTTCTCTCATCTGCCTGTGTTCACTTCTGCTCATTTGTCTCTATCTGTTTTTGTCTCCTTCTCCCCCTGTCTCTTTGATTCAATGATTGTGTTTTCATTCCTACCCCCCCCTTTCGTCGTCTTTAAAGTTGCTACTGTGACCACAAGTACTATGAAAGTTCCTTTTAATGCTCGATGATCTGTGCTTCCACTTCATTTGACCCACTTTGATTTTTCACTTGACTGTGCGTGATCAACGAACAAAGTTACTAGTTGAAAAAAGACGGAAAATGTTCTTCTTCGAACCGAAATTTAGGTACAAATATAGAAATTGAGATAGTTCAGTATGATTTACGTCTAAAGTGAAACGTATATGCCAAAACTACTTACCTTAAAAGGAGAATGTTGTATTTTATTCGGCGGAAAAGATTTGATGGTGTAGTATGTTTAATTGTCTCCACTGAACCTATTCGATGGTTCGGGTCGTGATAGCATTATCAACACGTGGGCGTTATCAAGCATTTTACAACTTTGTTCTTAAACGTGAAATAAATAGGTTTCGTCGCGCTACTTCTAATGTGTCTTCTTGACGCCATTTTGACACGATTTATTTGTAACTATTTAGACATAGGGTTGTAATCTTGAACCGCGCTAAGCCATGTGTGTGTAATGGACCTTCGTAAAGACTATATCGATACAAGTACAGCGTGCATCTTCCAAGTTTACACAAAGAACATATAACGTTCGCAAGATTTAGGGTCACAGCAGGTCAATTGTTTGACTTTGAAATATTAAGTTACAATTTGACCTTTAAACATCCCCGCACAATATAATAGACACCGAAGTAAATCAAGGATTATATGCCCCATCCATCATCATATGATTTAAAAGAACCAGTCTGCGTTTCTCCCACATAATAAACTTGGAAAGTCAACCCTACCTTTTATTCGAGACAAACGTTGCCAGTGTTTGTAACACATCGTTATATGACCCCGGGTTGAATGTTTCGTAACGACAAAACAAATGCATGATGCAACTACAACCGTTCTCGTATGATCATTCCACTTCGATCACAGCTCAACTGTACACAAAATTTCTTCCATGATAATGGTTGGTCCTCTGGCTAAAAGTTCCCAAAAAAGTTATAGCAACTTGAAGACAAATTTTTACAACGTACTGAAAATGTAAAGAAAACCGTTCTCATCATGTCATTCCACTAAGTCATATTAATTAATAGTCCGAATTATCTTATGACCATTACTTCCTCACATAACCCTTAAATGAATTCCTCTAGCCTGCTTTAGAAGTTGCACGATTTGTGACAAAATCTTTGTGACAAAAACGTTAAACATGTAGGTGTATGTTAACTTTTATTTAAACTGTACACAGCTAGGGTAGAAATATCGGTATTCGAATTACAGCTGTGGACATCCAAGTGTGTGAATCCCATGTTTTACTAAATTGATTGCATCAAGGTGTATTCTTATCATAAACATACTAAGGCTATTCAGTCGACACCAAACTGGGTCACGATGGTTACACTGTAATCAAATCTGTGTCAACTAGCTTTTTTTTGACAGTTGAAGACTTTCACATTAGATATACATGACTGTATAGTTTATTCCTGATCCCATGAACATCTGACCCACTTTTAGTACACTTGCCTTGTTGAATAGCCTAGATTTTGCACTAACTTGGACCAAGTAGTATAGCCGTGACTTCACTGAAAGATCTCTTTATCCCACTTTCATTATGTACATTCAATGAGTATATAAGACTAATTATTCACTATAACAGAGTTGGCTGAGGACCACCTTGACTTTGAAACTACTTTTAAAAGGAAGTGGTGTCCTGTTGTTTTGAAAACATTGTGTCAAGTTTATGAATGAAATCTATCTATACAATTAGTTCAGTTGAACTAGTTAGCATAGGCGATCCATTCACTTGCCCGTCTGCAGCTGTATATGATTGAACAATAATAGTCGATTGTAGACAGGACGCGATTGTATTAAACGCTTTCTTTTTGCTACTACACAAGTCATGATTCTGAAAATATTCCATGAAGGTCAAAGTCAGGGTGAATTTAGTATCAATTCTAAGATGTGCAATTTGTAGACTACAGCCGTTTTTCGATGTCTGATATCTTGCGCATAGTGTTTTTCCCTTTGCACAACGCCTCAATAATGACCTCACTGTGAATTTGAAGGTCAAGGTCATTAAAAAGTTCACATGTGATAAATGTAGTTGAGCAAATTTGAATTTCAAATGCATTTCAAACGTTGAGATAGTGAGTGAATTAACAAAATATTGCTGCCAAATATGACGGTCACTAAGATTTGATGAGGTCCATACTGTGTGCGCATGCTCACCATAATGTTTCGTCTTTGTGCCATGTTTGGATATAAATCGAAATGGCCCAGGATCTAGGAATGGCTGTGGACAGATAGACAGTTCACAATCCCCACAGTTCCCATTGTGGGCCATCTTTTAATAAAAACCACGAGGCTTGAAACAAACATTTGTCTGGCTCAACAAAAATCTTACTAACACTGCTACATTTTATCGTCTGGCTCAACAAAATCTTACCAACAGACGATAAAATGTAGCGCTGTCGGTGAGATTGTTTAGCCAGCCGATAAAATGCTGCATTGTTAGTAAGATTTGTGTCTAGCCAGACAGATTTCTTGTTTCAGGTCTCGTGATTTTTATTGCAAAAGAGTGTTCATCAATCTGGTGCTTCGAAAATTGTCCGACTGATTTAAGTGGAACTTAAGTTTAAGTTTAAAATTTTATTGCCTCTAAACTTGACAATTGACTGCTATTAAAATGCCACTACAAGTGTACATGTGTTTTTTGACTTGCATTATGCGCAGGAGGACGTATGCGTATCAATTGACGCTTAAATTGCATGTGGCTGTGTGCTTATTCTAGGAATAGCAAGGACCGGACTTGATCAACACCGGTGTGTCTATACTTTGTGTGCACAATAAGGGTATTGTAGTGGTCCATTACATCGGCTACAAGACATGCCATTCTATGTGCGATAGTTTATAGTAGTATGTCCTTACAGTTAGGAAGTAGAAGTCAACTTAAGCCCAGGGTTAATTCCTTTGGCATAGTAATCCAACGCTGGCAATTCAACGAAGCCGCCTTGGGCAAACACTACCTCTTCCGAGCCCATGTAAACTAAGCCGGTAACAAATCAACTACTGTTTTCGTCGGCCTTTACATTGTAAAAAACGAATTCATGATCCGTACATGTTGGCTAAATGTCTCTTCTGTTACATCTCCCCTGTTAATTGGTGTGTTTTTCCTATCCGTTTCGAGCATCGAAGAGTGAAATAAAATCAATTGTACACCGTTCAATGAGTCAATAGAGGATAACTGGGTACATTGGACCACACAACCTGGAGAGGCTTTATTTTTTCAATGTCTTTTGTACAACTTTTCCCAAGTACACCACAAGGCACGTTTATTGTTGAGATCCGTGACAAACAGTTTTCTCTGTTTTACAAAAGAAGAATACCCCAGCTATTGCCCTTAATAGTGGTCGAACATGCCCCAAGAGAATTTGCCCACAAAGGAAAAGCAACAAACAAAAAACAAACATGATAACAACTGAAACAAAAACCACCAACAATGTAGTTTCATCGGTTGACCAGGGCGATTTTTTTTGTTGACCGACATACAAATACCAGAGCTGACCAACGCAAGTCATGGTACTAAAATTCTATAACCAGCTTCAGTTAAACACCCTTTAGAAATGTTGAAATCATATCTGTTTTTATAATTTGTATTATTTGCTTTGGTAATATTGAACTAAATTGCTTTAACAACAACTCATATTGGACAATAATGGCTGCTTTTCAAACGAAAATCGAAACCACTTTCCTCCTAAACACAAAAGTCACAATTTGCAGCCACTGGCATCTCCAGGGCATGCACACTAGCTTTCTTTTAAAAATCCATTGTACCGTAACAGACAATGACATTTTGATTGAAAAAACACACTCAGACATTGTTATCGACTAAGTCAGACAGTACTTTAAGTAATTACAGACACTAACAAGTCAAATCAACCAATTAGTTAAAGCTTAAACTGTAAGTTAAAAGTAAAACTAATTCATGTTATTATACATGTGTCTCGTAAGTTATGTAACCAACGAAGCCATTGACTTGCAACCTAAAGTTGAGACTGACCCCATCAACCAAGGGTGTGGTTAAAGTTATTAGGATCGCTTTCATAACAATATATATATATATATATATATATATATATATATATATATATATATATATATATATATATATATATATATATATATATATATATATATATATATATATATATATATATCACATTAAACACCACATTAAATTGCAAATATATATATATATATATATATATATATATATATATATATATATAACATCAAAGTTGTATGCGTTTGTGTTATGTCTCATAACGCCTTGAGAGTTAAGGGTTCAGCTTCCCATCTAACATCTTCACAGTTGTCTGTTATATACATCTATGCCATATCTCAGGCCTTAAAAGATCTCATTAATACGTCTACTCATCACTAATAAATGTCAAGCTGCTATGATGGATATCGTGCTATGTAGTTTATTTCATTATCATTCCACACGATAATGTTCAACATCATGTGTTTTGATTTGGGCCGTTGGACATCTTAAAGTGTTACCATGTTAATCATTGCAACAGGACATATTATCTCGTAAGTTATCTCTGTGCTTTGCTTTGTCAACGTTTACTTTTAATCAAGTCTGTAAATAGTGAATGTTCGATTGGCTAAATATTTATTGACATTACGTAATCAGCAAAAAAAAACAATTTTGTTTTGCTTCTTTTTTAAAAAAAGGTTATGACTAACCAAAGGAGAATTTTGGAAGCAAGTGGCCCTTTCCTGTCTCACTAAGAAAAGGTAGTTTGCATGACTTCCTACATTATCAATAGCAGTAGCTAGCTCTAATACCAATTATTTAAACAACCTTCGCAATGAATGCAAACGAAAAAGTATCCTTGTTGTACCCGTTTATTAAGATTGCGGAGGATGTATACACCTAACATTGTAGTCTTTGACCAAGTGTTATATCATCTGTACATGTACATAGGTTCCTGGTTGTTGGTATTACATAGGTTCCTGGTTGTTGGTATTACATAGGTTCCTGGTTGTTGGTATTACATAGGTTCCTGGTTGTTGGTATTACATAGGTTCCTGGTTGTTGGTATTACATAGGTTCCTGGTTGTTGGTATTACATAGGTTCCTGGTTGTTGGTATTACATAGGTTCCTGGTTGTTGGTATTACATAGGTTCCTGGTTATTGGTATTACATAGGTTCTTGGTTGTTGGTATTACATAGGTTCTTGGTTGTTGGTATTACATAGGTTCCTGGTTGTTGGTATTACATAGGTTCCTGGTTGTTGGTATTGCTTTATTTGTACGACTTTGGGATATCATTTGAACATAACATCCCCCTTTCTCTTAAGGTATATTGAATAAATCAATTTTAGCAGTCTATCATTTTCAGTTCAAAACTAAGACATATTAGCAATATTGGAGGTTAAGTATACCTCATCAGGCATAGACAAAATTTGCTTCCGATAACATGACTTCAGAAAATAGGGTAGGGTAAGCCGGAGTTTTATTTATTTATTTTCTATTTTTATTGTTGAGAAATTGCTTCCGACACAAAGACAAGATACTCATTTGTCGCAATACTTTTATGATAGTTGGGCAAGGACAAGGTGTAAAAAAAGTCAATGAAGACGTGAAGTAGACGAACACAATATGAAGACTGTCTTGTATAATTCCAACTTACATTTTTGAACGAAAGAATAGCTGATGTAAAGATGTAAATCTTGACCTTTTTAGATAAAGAAGTGTTAATTTACATTCTCGCCATTTTTACCTTTTTTGAATGTGTAAAAACGTTTTGCACGGAAAAAGAAGTAAAGTCTCACTAGTTACCTCTTTTAAATATAAAAATTGTTTAGGGTTGACACCTTAAAGTAGGGTCGGTCGGGTTACAGGAAACATTTCATTTTAAAAAAAAATTTTGCCTCATTAATTCATGGTTAAAGAATTGTTTGATCAAGGTGTAGTCAGCTGTAATTCACAAGTTACGACTCCATATAAGTTGTCTAACAAGTTATTTGGATTGTTTCTAAATGTGTTTGACGTTTACTATGGAGTGATTCATCCTCGCATCAAACTATACTCGAACAATTGTGATGTGAAACCGCATAAATAAAGCCATAAGAAAGTCTCTGTTTATCAATTATTGGGCTTAATGTTTGAATTTTGTTGACACTTTAAATACCAGCGCAAGACTTAAATGTAGATTTATGAACATAACACATACTATGGGCTCTATCACTTAAAGAAAGTAGTTTCAAATCCCAATGCCAATGCAAGTACATCTCGTCTACTGGTGCGATTGTAACATATCGTATGACTATCGACTACTCAGCGATTATAATCGATGCAACATCAAGGACTTTCATTGGTCAATCTTCAAGAAATTACTTTACTTTGCACTCAGACGTACATTCAAAGTCAAGGTCAAACGATTTATAGTTTGTTAAAGAACTAGTGTCATAATATAGAATTGTACTTCACAGTTTGCCTTTCTCGTAGCTATTGACCTTGACCTTCGCTTTGAAGGGCACATGTAAAAACTGAATGGCGCCTTTCTTTTCAAACACAAGTGTCAATTTCCATGTTTTATGGATTTGAATGTCACTGTGAATATTGATCAAGACATTCCCAACTCAAATAGTAAACTAGTGACAACTTTATTATCGCTCACATGTGAATGTAACCAATCATGTCATCCTGGCTCTCAAGGAAAAATAAGCAGTTTATAGACAGACATGTTTTCTTAAATGTACAACTTTTTTATTTGGTGATATCAGCCTATGCATGTTTGACCTATTAAATGACTTATTCTCAGCATTGTTGCTGCCATGGTTGTAGTGGTAAATAAAGCATGTAGCAGTAATCTGATCTGCACCAAGGTCATGTCTTCAATCTACAAATCATGGTCAGCGAGAGAATACAATTAGATAGAGAGAAAAGAACAAATCCACGAGGGTCATAAATATTTAGGATGATTGATTAGATATAAATAAGAAGCCATCTTCACACTTTGAAGAGGAAAGCTAGATTCCAGATATACAGATATATTTTTATTAGAGAAATCAATTTCTCGTGGACGTTAGAAGGAATAGTTGCAACGTATATAAGACATAATTTTCATATATGCTACCCTGAAATGTCTTCATAGTCACTATGGTAACAGCTGTTCTTATTCGTCATCCTAGGTCAAGATCATAATCTTTGTGGGTCAAAACTTGGGGTTGGCTTATTTGGATCACTGTCGGGTTGTTACCTTCTTAGGAACACGTGTCAGTCGTACATCAACAATAATCATATTTCTCTATAGAACACCAACTGAGTATTGGTACCCATGTGAATTTTAGGAATATTTCCACGTCAGGATGTATGCCAATAAGAACCTGTTCAGGTTGAACCACTTGTTTGTTTGATAGATCAATGAAGAGGGAGTTATGGCGCTCGAGGGCGATTAATATGATGCTGGAACATATATAAGGCTGGGGTCAGAATTAACGGCGGGAGTGGGGGGGGGGATTATTTTGGTCAAAACAATTTTCGCAACCCCCCTTCATGCTCTCAAAAATTTCATGCCCCCCCCCCCCCCGAAATGAACCCAAGAATTTTCGTAGCCACCCCTCCCGGCTACACAGTAATTATACAATATAACCTCTCCCCCTCCTCCATGTCGGAGATGTACAGTATGGTACACTACATTAACCTAACAGTGGAAATCAACTTCAGCGTCCATACTTAACAATGAGAGATTTCTTTACAAGTATATGTGGGATTGGCGAAAAAGGTCTCACATTAGGCTTTAAAATATACTTGGAGATACTTAGTCAGCAGGGTTTTCTCTTTCAATATAATTGATTCTGGGCAGAAACAGCACCCCCATGATAGCTAGTGGGGAGGGGGTGTCGAGGGGTGTAAACGACTGCTCCTGAGGTTTGAATGTTCAAAAAAAGTCTCCACAGAGCAAGAGAGAGACAGACAGAGAGAGCGAACGTGAAAGGGAGACAGAGACAGAGACAGAGACAGAGAGAGATAGAGATAGAGATACAGACAGACACAGACAGACAGACAGACAGACATAGGAAGGCATGCACAAATACATTCGCATGGTTGTCACCCAACTCATCAGTGAATATAACTTTTAGAAGGTATTTCGGGGAAGCCGCGAGAATATTTTTTATTAACTAAACGACCGCTCCTTAGGTTTAATTTAGCTTAAATCATGAGCAACATATTTCAGACCACCAGAATTTCAATGCCCCCCCCCCCCTTGAACCCTCAATTTTTTCATGGCCCGCAATTTCTCCCCCCCCCCCGCCGAAAAGTCTGACCCCAGCCTATGACCTATGACACTTGGTCCACCCACGAGTTTGCTGTACTAGAGCTCTGAGACCCAAGTATTCGGCAGTTTGGTTGCTGCCTATTCACTCCTTAGTCAAGCATTTGAGATATTCAAATTATGAAGATCATTCGTCAGCTGACAAACACGTAATCTGTCATAATGTAGGCGACATACTGTAGAATGACACAAATGTCGATTAATGGAATCTGGAGAAATGACTGTCTTCCAAGGGTCTGGCAAATTTAATTCGAAAACATTCCGAAAATCTAATGCATCATGTAGCCTGTTATAGGTCGTAATACATGCGATGTAGTTGGGTACCATTACTGTGTTGTCCATCGTTCTCCTCCTCCTCCTCCTCCTCCTCATCATCATCATCATCATCATCATCATCATCATCATCATCATCATCATCATCATCACCACCACCACCACCACCACCACCACCACCACCACCACCACCACCGTTTTCCACAATGCCATCATCATTAACCATTGTTTATTGGTAATTGATGTCATTATTGTCACCTTTTTATCATCAGAGTCTGTCACTTTTCTTTTTTTAAATATCAATTTTGTGATAGGTATCCTTGCTGATTAGAAATACGATAAGAATCTCCAACACTCGATTTGATTTTAAGTAAGAAAAAATGGTGAAGATGCAAAATTTTGGTGGCCGTGCCGTAAAACCACCAGTCCTCTTTACGGCAACTTTACATTCTCGCGGGAGCTGATAATACACAGGCTCGCGAGAATGGCTAGCTATTGACTTTGGTTCATTGCATTGGTTAGTCTCGTGATTTCATGGCTTACTTACTTTGATTGACAAGTTCGTAGCTGTCATGTGTAGTACAGTTCTTAGCGCAAACAGCTATATAATCGGTTCGACGTTGTAGTGTACAGTTACTCCATTAATCTATTTTAATACTCAGCTCAGATTTGGTCTTGGTAATTCTAATGATGATGAACTTTTTAAAAGCAAACTGGCATGGTATCGAGGTACAGTAGTGTGGGGGGGGATGCAAACCCGTGTACAGTACAATTGTGGCAAGTTGAACGTAATACCATAAAGTCCACGTATTTAAACTCTTTGACAACTCATACGGCTAAAGCTAAAAGGTTAATCATATTGTTGTTATGTGTTTGAAAACTTCACAGCGGTGCAGTTCACATTTCTGTAAAACGGTATTTAAATTCAAATTAATATCACCACAAATATGAGATCAAAGGCTAAGACGTGGAGGAATTAGTTCTGCAAAGACGTTACTCAAAATTACGTGAGTTTAATCTCCAAAGCCAGCTGTGTCACTATCTAGATGGTCTTTAGACCATATCTTAGTTTTAGGCCTACAAAGCTAACGAAATGGATAAATGGGTCCAATGTTAAGCTGCAAATGTAACGATGCAATTATGAACTTGAATTGTATATTTAAAAGCGCACACGGTACTCTTCAATGTCTATGGTATTACTAATCTCATGTACATGGTAAATGTCAATGAACTTACCGACGACTTGTAGCTGGTGCTATAAATAAATGCATACTTTCTGAAGATCGTGAGATCGCGTAAAACACGTCTGGGTCAAGTGCGGGTCGAATACATTGACGAAGATATAGCTATCTCTTATTAGTAAAACACGTGTCTGTAACTTGACAAGGATGATAGATCAAGACTGTGGCTAAGTTAACGTTGATCTCGCCCAGCTGGAGACGAAATTTCGCATTTTGCTGATACTAGTGTATTTCTTGTATAAGATTTAATACATTAGAGTAAACAATACAAGCATTTGACAAAACGGAAATCTACTTTGATTCTGCCTTCGTTTGGTTAACGTGTAAGAGGACTTTAGTTAGTGATCCCTGGGATTCTGTCATTGTCACAGTGGCGGTACGTGCAGACACGTGTCGTCTATCAGACACAGGCGGCTACTGTTATGATAAACCTTTGTCTGGGATGCATGCGAATCGGGGATATTTGGAGAGCTTCCATTAAAAGTGTAGGTCGATCAGTATGATTTGATCCCAATACCTCATACCTCAAGCTATTCCCTTTTACTGCTTAATAGTACCTGGTTCAAAGTGAAATCAAAACTTTACGGCTCTCACGACCACAAATTTCGTGGTTCAATGAAAGGGTCTTTTAAATTTATTAACATTTGCCAGACTAAAATTTGCATAACAAGAAGACTGGCGAATTTGTTTCAGTTCAGGCATGTTCAATTCAAAATGATATAGATCATGTACAACTAAAAACAAAGTGTGATTAAAGTAAGTGAGAATCATAGGGATATATTGATGTGAAAAAAATGTAGGCGCTGTAAATCTTAATTATGAACGAAAAAAGACTTTTTTTCAAGATGAGTTTGTAAGCACTAAGCTTTTTACTCAAATGAAAATACTTACATTAAACCACACTTAAACTATTCTAGTACATGCATTCCTTCTATGACATTGCAATCGCATTCTGGCATTGTTAGAACAGTTGGTTGCATAGTGGGTATTTCGTCGACGTGTGTTTTATATGTGTATGCTAAATGACGTTGTCAGATCTTGCATATGTAGGTTTGAATCACTTGTAGGATCTGTGTTTGAATGAAGGCAATTGCAAGTCATAGTTAAGTGAAGGATACTGCGAGTACCTTTTTTAAATATGCAGCACAAATTACTTCTCAAAACGTATATAGCTTTAACAGTCGCCCTACATGTGACAGTCATGTATAATATGTTAGCTAGGGAAAATGGCAAAGCTGAGCCATTGCTTGTGAACAGACTTTAGTGTTGCCCAAGCTAGGGTAGATTTCTAGGGCTAAGGTGACAGACTTTCAGTAAACGATCGCTGAAGTCATGGCCTGTTCTTTTATTCGCGGTATCCTTTTTTTTGAAAGAGTAAACTCTAAATCCACGCCTCGACACTCACTTGAATAAGCTACAAGAAACATTTGCTCCCCTTACCGCCAGTAGGAACCTTATTAGTATACACACCAAGGCCACTGATGCGTTTCGACCACTTTAAATAATTACAACGGATGTTTTCTTGAAAATTGAAACGCGACAATCGGTTACTAGAACTTCAACTTGTATGGCGAGGTATTTTTTTCAGCAATTAGTTGCTGGTATTCTGACAGGTGGTGTGAATTTATTGTGACAAGCAGGGCGATAAGATCGAGAGGCCGTATACACTTACTTGCACTTGCCATGGCATACTTTTCAAATTTCGCAGAGAGTTTGTAATACAGTTTAAATTCCGGATCAGATTTTTCAAATAAAATACGGACATTGTATATTGTTAAATGCCCAACGACTTCCATGTCTGTTGGCTCATTACCTCCCAACAAAGACTTAATCTCAAAACAGCGGAATTTCGTTAGAAAATAATAGACCCGTTCGGCGTTAATTTGGTTGCCAGGGGTAGACGTCTTTGTATTGGGTATTAGTTAGGGGTATCGAACTACCGTTCGTTATTTAGCACTCAGGTTACTGGCCCATTTTTCCCTACGTTGTCGATACAAGGCAGCCAGTTCACGGACCATTTGGTGAAATAGACACCGGGACCGGTCAGTTAAAGGTTCTGTGGACGGCGAGGAACTCTGATTCATTCTGCACTCAGATGCGATGAGTGCTACCACGCTGGACCTTAGCAGCAAGCCTCTGACATCACGCAAACCTTTCGCCGGCTGTTTACACTTAAAACAACTCAGATGAGTGTCATCCATTACATGCGTGCTGAGTTTCTAGTACTTCAGGAGTTGTGGATCCAAGAACACATGTCGAGATGTTGCGACACCATTGGGGTTTCTGGTAAGAATATCAGAGCTTGGTGTTAAGAATGTATTTTAAATTTTTCTTTTAAACATACAATTCTTGGCATCCAAATTTGCCGATGTAATCTCCTAAATCCGATCTGTCTGTAATGAGGTGTATTCCTTCACTCCGTTTGTTCTCCCAACAATTCAGCGACAATGCAACTATTGTCTTATGTATCTGTTTAGAAGTGTCCGGCGTGGGCGACGAAATAGCATACTTTTGTCTACTTACGTCCATGTAAAAAAATCAATAGTCAGTTTTTGAAACAGTTACTCCTCCCCCCCCAAAAAAAAAAGAGAGTAACGACGGGCAGACACAGTTGACCACTCCGCATTTATTTCTTGGTTAGTTACAATTACCGTATCACGTTCAAGTTCAAACCACTTCCATGACAACATATGCTGAATAGAGGTAAACATATAATATGTCAAGTGCAGCTAAACGGTCTCACATCTTATTCATCCTCCTTAATTAGAACCTCATTAATTTACATGTTATCTAAATATCGTGCTATACAAAGCTGTATAGTTGAGGCAATAGCGCTTGTTACGGTATACTGTATAAATGCAGCGTTAGTCATATTAACACATCCACCGGGTTATTAATAAATTTACCAGGGTTTCTATAACAGCAACAATAAATGCTTTAACTATTCTTTTGTTAACACCAAAATGACGGGAAATCTGAGCGAAAAAAAAAAACATCTGAACAAATAGTGGTAAGTTGTTGTTTTCACGTTACGTGGTTCTGTCAACTCGTAATTGCAAAGAACGTAGATATTTAAATATATTTATATATATAGCATTATGCATGGTCGTCATGGAAGCACTAAGATTCTTACACAAATTCTTGTCTTCCCCTTCCACAATCAAAAGTGGAAGAAGAAAACTTGGGTATTTTTAACGTTGTCATTTTCTTACCAGAACGTTTTACTTGTCGTTATTACCTAAGTTCACTTGACAAAAGACGTCACCGGTTGTGCCGTACAAGTGATAGTTTGGCTGAAAATACCCCTTTTATACGCACAACCTAAAGTTATACGTATTGACGTAAAACCATTTAGAGATAAAATTAAAGAGCTCATCAGAAGTCGAAAATAGTCACAGCTCTTCGTCGAGAATAGTTTATATATCTGCTGACACGGCACCACTTGTTTGACCTTATGATGAAGGGAACTCGAGAACGAACTTATTACGCCCGGAACAAAACCTTCGCCCTTTTGAGCCTCTATATCCGTAATGCTTTGTATGATTACACTTGCCGTGCAAAGCTAATAAAAAGTCGTGAACTTTGTGTCTCATTACAAATCTATCCATGTTATCCCATGTCCACAGATTGAAGAACTGGGGGAATCTAGGCCAAACCTCTCAGAACTAAAAACGGTCCCAGTTTGGTGATTTTGAAAGGGTGTTTCATTTAGTATAAGTTCTTTAGTATTCCTGGCAGTTTACAATGTTTTAAATTTGAAAGCACGTCATACTCTTTCAAGCGATACATTTTGCGTGCCACCAGACACCCATTAACACACTTTTACATGTAGTTAGAAAACTCATTCATCCGCGATAACGAATTCGAAGTTCCTTTCGTTCGTTATCCGTAAGGATCAGACTGGGTCATTGTGTTGCTCAGGACAACTTCTTGCATAGCTTTGAGAGACAATTTTTTCCTATCTAAACTGTAGTCCTAAAGACAATGATAATGATAATGTTTTCATATAGCTGTTGTTCACACTGTGCGTGCAGACAGACAGACAGACAGACAGACAGACAGACAGACAGACAGACACATAGACAGAGACACACACACAGACACTACTCAAAGCGCTTCACTATTGTTACCCCGACACGGACCAATAGTGGCACAATAGCCCTCGATACTTCATCAACACCCTTGAGGGTATACAATCCGAGATAGACCTTTTCTCGTCATGGGTATCTTCACTTGGCAGATAACAATGTGGGATATGAGAGACTGATTCTGGTTCTTTGCACTCATGGAGCTTCAAGTTACCACCGTAAATGCGCAGAGTTGTTCCCAGACTATTTGTTCATGAGACAGACTGTTGTATCACTAGTTGAAAGGCAAAGTAAGTGCCAAGTACTACTAGACAAGCAATACACACTTAAACAGTAGCGCCGGTTGATATCTCAACCGTAAGTAATGTTAATTGCGCTCGGGGCTTGAATGGTCAAAAGTTAAAAGCGTGCCAACATGCACATTACAGTTTACCAGCTTTAAAGCAAGATACTATTATTTTACACTCAAAACATTCTGGTAGGAGTTGGCGATAAAATCTTCTCTCTCTTTTTTTTTTACACAATTCATTACAGCGTTTCGAATACCAATTTCCCCAAACGATTGCCTATGGTTATGATGTGGGTGGTCCATTTATTTTTTGGTATATATCTTAAAATAGATGTTCGACCATCATGACCGTAGCTCAACATAGGTATAGAAAACTGTGATCTCTTTAAACGTTCTAGTAAACATCAATTATTTGGTTTTCAATCCAACCACACAATTATTTTAAATTGCTGTTGTAAGCAGTGTAAATACAAACTCATTCAGGAATCGATGACACGGAAAAAACAATATTTGCAGTTTACTTAACCGAATAGATCTTGCTAAGTAGCTCGGTTGGTTTCAACGTTATAGGATAATATAATTGGTGACAGTTGCGTGATCGAGTTGCAGTCTTACCAGCAGGTGGCACAATATGGCGTTATAACGAGAAAGATAATTTTGTAATGTCTTATTTTCTCTTCTATTAGTACGTCGCGTATTATAAGCACAACTAAGGGGTGAGATCAATAGCGATATATGATTTAAAAACAATTCTGGTGGTGGTGGTGGTGGGGGGGGGGGGGTTGAACCATTTTAGTTCTCATCCTACAAAAAAAAGATTTGACGTTTAATGGGATCTGCTTTGTACACCTAAATACAAATATTTCTAACAAAAATGAATGTCGTCAAGCCGAGAAATGGAAGGATTATCGTTATTATCCATGGCACTAAAATACGTATAATAATCTAATAAATAATAACCTTTTATATATAATTATATTGGATAGTTCTTTAAGTATCTAAACGCTTGTTCCCAAGAAGTCCAGTGAGTGAGGGCCATCCCTCATGGGTTCAGTGTTACGTTGAGTACCCAATACCACTATATACAGATTGGATATTGAAAGTGAATGATATCGAAACAATTACCAATTTTGGCCAATTAAGTTAGAAGAAGGGGTGGGGAGGGGTGGAGGGAGGTTCCTTAGGCCTAACTAAAAGAATTTAGTTTTTATCCTACATTGAACTATTGATCTCACCCCAAGGCGTTTTTAAATCGTTGGTTACCGTACACTTTTGATTTTCGGAATACATTCACGTGTCTTGTGGGGTTCTGAAGTAACGGTGTTTTTGCAGAGATGGATGTATCTTCCCCAATGTAAATACCTGAAAAGCACGAACAAAATGATGGCGACGGAACTGCACAAATATTTGAACAAGTATGCAAATACTGAACTCGGGCGAAAAGATAAACCGTAAATTTTACATTAAACAAGTATTCAATATTTGAATGACTTTGGAAAAATAAAACTCGAAAACATCGATTTGAACTTGGGGTCATTTGGACTTGCTTGTCAACGTCCTTGTTTTCTACAACCTTCAACGGGTCAAAAACGTTGACACTGTACGTGTGCAGTCATCAGTGAAGCCCGCGGCATGCCGCTTGGAGAGTAGATTTGAATAGGTCGCTTCTGGTGCCGTGTAATCCATTGGGAAAAGTTGCAAATGCTTCGGGTAGTTTTAACAGAGTCAATAGTTGTATTTAACCAATTAAATCTCTGCATAGTAGTGTTTTTTTTTGTGTGAAATGTAACAACCCCTTCACCTAATTACAGTAATGAATTCTGACGACGACGTTGGTGTTATAGACTCGACTCGTCGTTACCAAGGATATTGTGTCCTATTCTGTTATTGCTAAGGTCCCCAGGCTCTTCGGTGTCAATACAAAGTCTCTTTAAACACTAAAGGGCTATCAAATATGCCTTAATTCGTGCTCTACTGTAATTAGAGTCAATCGGTGTGATCGTCTACATCACGATGTGCACGAAGCGCATAAATTGAACTATAGTTTACAACTTTTACCCGCCAAAATATCTCGAACAAAATTCTCGTCTGCCTGTGACATTTTGATAAATCTTAAAATCTGTTTTAGGCAAAATGGTATGAATGTTATCTTTGTAGCACAACTGAACTGGCGAGGTTCAGTAGTGCTATAGGCATGGCAAAGTGTCTGTCTGTCTGTCTGTCTGTCTGTCTGTCTGTCTGTCTGTTATTAAATTAAACTCAGAAACTACTGGGCAGATCGGTGTGAATTTTAGTTGGAACTTTCTTAGGGGTGTGTAGATTAAGATTGATCATGACATGATGATTCCATCAGTAATATGCAAATTAGGGCTAAACATGTATCTTTTTGGTCAAAAATCTTTAATTCCATGAGTGTTGAGCAGATCGGGATGAAATTTAATAGGGATGCATCTGGGGGTGTATAGATGAAGCACTAATAATTATATAATGATCTCATAAGCGATATGTAAATTAGGTGTAAAAATGTGAATTTTGGTAAAAAATTATCTCAAAAAGTACTTGGCTAATGAGACTGAAATTTGGTGAAATGTTTCTAGAAGTGTTATTCTGCAGATTTTGTTTAAAACATTTTGAAACAATTGGCCCTAGCAACCATGACCACGCCCTTAGCAACAACCAAATGCCAATATATTAAATAGCATCTGTACACGAGTAAACATTCAAAAAATATATGCAAATTTCCCTAGCGACCATGACCACGCTCATGGCAACAGCCAATGTATTTCGCAAAGATAACAACAGGGATTCATAGACAAGTGAATGAATATTCAAAAAAATGTCTGCAAATATGTCTAGCAACATGACCACGCCCATAGCTACAGTCAAATGATCACGTATATTGCAAATATAACAACAGGGCTGGATAGGCAACTGGGTAATCATTCAGCAAATGAACACCTATACCTAGCATCGATCACCATGTGGATAAACATTTTTAAAACATGTACAGTTGTGCTACAACGTCATTGGCACTATTTTTATTTGATAAATTCCTAGGTTTAAAACTATTAATTGGGTTTGCAAAAAAACAAAACTAATATCACCCATGTGAGTTTACATGTTTTAAATTCCATTGTACTGAAGGGACTTTGTCGTCACTGTTATATGCTCTACTTACAATACGCCTCACGAAGAGGGCATAAACCATATCAATTTATGCTTCACTGTCTTGCACGTTTAGAAACCTTTGTAAGTATTCGATGGGGATGTTTAAATCCTTATTTTGGCACACATTATTAACTTAATTTTGCTGCGATTGAAAATCTTAGATCGTTAGACGTGATGGTATACACGTAATATTAAATCGACCATACGCTTGTTGACCGTATTTGACAGATTTGCGACATACCACGTTAGATTGTAGCAATGGGGTTAATGAAGCCTAGAAGAACTTCGACACGATTGATACAAAAATAAAATAAAACCACGGACCGCTCGAAATGATCACTTCCGGCAAACAAGTGCGAATCCTACAGGTGTCAGTATGCACATCGAGTTTCAGTCAGTTGACGTAGCTAAATGTGGGTTGGTATTTGGAAACCTCCTGAGATGACCGTGTGTGGCACACTCAACTACTCGCTAATGGACTGTTACCCCTTGTCTATACCGAGTCGGTCTATACTTTCATGCTTCGTAGGCAAACTTAATGAAATTTTCCAAATGCCCGACACAAAAGTGTCACAAAAGAATCGAACATGATTTTAATTTCACCCACCGTCGCCATTACGCCTGGACATTTTCAACAACCATACATTAGGTTAATGCTATACTACTCTGACGTCTTCGACGTGCTGGTTATACGATTAAATGCTGTAATAATTGCCGGTGAATGAGGTGAAAGTTCTCTTGGGACCCTTTGTCATCGGTGCGCTATAGCTGTATTGTCCACTTTCGATTTTCTGTTAAGTAACGAACAAAGAGTCCCGTACTTTTAATTGCTCGTTGTTGAACTTCACTATAAACGAACAAATCTGAAATTATTCATGAATTTGACACCGCCAAAATACTTCTGTTCCGAATCAGTAAAAACAAATTCCTGATGTACCACACCGAACCTAAACTGTTAAAGCAAAAATCGAACCTGTTCTTTTCCACGTTGTTTATAAAGAAAGAGGTCAAACGTTTGCCGAAGAGTTAAACGTTACCCGTTGTTTATGACATCCATTATGCCTTCAGAAAGAAACGGATTTTCGAACTAATACCATGTCACAATGTGTCGAAAACGTCCGGCTTTTCGTAATCCCTTTGAGCTCGTAGACAATCTGGACCGTAAACAAAGGCTATGGTTACGTATACACGTTAATACTAGTCACGCCCGGTTATAAAATGGACCTTAATACCCGGTTCTTTTTTTACGTTCTGCCGAATTCGTGCCTATGAAAGTTGGTGCCGTTTTTATTGCCTGAAGAAAGACACAATATCCTACATGCATCAGGTGGTTCCAGACTGAAATGTTTTTTTTTTCTTGCAGCGTCGATTTTGATCACTTCAATCCCACACACTTTCTTTCCAATATTTGCATTCATTGGTTTGGCCATAATATATATTTTCTGACACAATTCATTTGTCTTGCATTACATTTCTACTATTTTGAGTAACATTTCGTATTGGTCAAGATTTAGAACGACGACGAGAGGGCTCACCTAAGTAACGTGCTACCGGTGAAGTCTGTCAGATCGAGTCAATGTACCTACAGCATCAATATGTCAATGCGTATGAGTCAAAACACATTTTCATTTCAATATTTGCATGAAGTAATTTTGTCAATATTATAAAGACTAATGATTCTGTTATCGTGCATTTCATTTCTGGTAATTTTGGGGTAGTATTTCTTGTTCGTCAAGCGTTTAAATACCAGTTAAGCTTATATCTCGTAAGTAAGTTGTAATCATTGCATAACATTCGCTTTTTTGAGAATTTTTTTTTTTAAAAATGGGTACCATTTTCTCGCATTTATTTCTGTCATCTAGTCTATCGCTGAATATACTGTGACGTCATTGAATTTAATCTCCTCTCTTCAAAATGCGACATTATTCAGTGCCCGCTAATAATCTTCAAGGTAAAATATCTACCACATTCTAGGTCGTGCAGGCGTTTGTAAAGATGAGTCAACGTATTACGTTATCGTCTATGTAATGTCCGTTCTAAACTTGAAAACAACTGCTAATTGCATTTAGTTACGACTATATGACTAACATTGCAATAATTTACAGTCTAATGACATGTGCATTGTGTTATTATAGGACATGGGGTACATTTACTCCTGTGCCAATGAATAATACTTATTTATGTTTGTGTCTATGAATAATGAGATAGTGCATGATTGTCTCATCGCAAGAGTACAATCGTATGCCCATGCGTACAACGACTCTTGTGAACGCCGCATCTACTGGACTTCACCTGTCTCACCTGCCTGCCGGAAAAAGAAAATCATTTTTAGGCACGCAAAAGAAGAAAAACGATAATTGATCTCAATTAACCGTTATGTCTCACTCGTCACGGGTTGTAGCTGTTCTGTTGTACTTCGCTTTGAGTTGTCGACAAATCTATCATCGAACTGACTAACTGAATCGACCTCCAATGATTACTATAGACTGGTAAAGTAGAAGCGATGACATGAACACGTAATGTATATGCCATTTCAATCTCTGGTACCCACTTGGTATGTTTGTGTTGGTTTAGAACATAATACAGTTTACTACATTTGTTTCATTATTTTTTGGTATACTATATTTTCACTAACTATAAATGAATGTTTTGCCTGAAGCTAATACCGACGAAAATCGTATCAATAGTTACAATCCATCATATGTCTAAAATTCTTCACTGTTTTCGTTGACCATGGCAATTAATTTTGCATACTAGTAGCATATGTTCAATGTTTCAGATTTTCGTCTGGTCGCACTTCTGAAGAATTATAGTCTCAGCGCTAACAGACCACGTGAAAACATCCGTCTCGTTTTGTACCATGAAACTTAAGTTTCCATTTTAAAGAAAAGGGTTGTTTATAAGCCTATTACCATGGCAAAAGAGGAACAATGAAAGAGCGAAATACCAGGTGGGCAAACGAGTTTACGTAAAAAATAGCTATATCATCTTAAATGTAGCTACATTTATTTGAACATAAAAGGACACTCGTAATCGAGTAGGTGGTCTTTGCTGTCCTCAGAGACCTCACTTACATCATCTCCTTAGAGTAGTTAAGACCACAATAAAATGACCTTGGCCATTGTGGTTTTTTAGGTAATACCTATACGTTTATTGAACAAGAAAACGGTTGGATTAACAAATATTGAAACGTACTTTGAATTTCAAGATTACATAAGGCTGAGCTATGTATGAATACGTAAGACCTCTAATGGAAATCTCAAGCTTTTGTACCACGACATCCTGTAATTTTGGTAGTAGAAGATTAGGCATCTTTTCGGCAACTTGCGTTTATAGTGGCGGCAGTGTTCATAGGATGTGTAACTTATTGAATGTATGTACAGAACAGGGACAGCAGAAGGTTGTTGAATACAGGTAACTACTGAGTGAGATTGTCCCATGTCATGATAAAATTTAGTCAACTGTGCATAGACATGAGAAACTCACAATACCAGATAAATTTGATTGCATGTATTTCCTTATTTCTTAGATAACTGTACAGAATTTGCATATTGATTTTGCTTACACCTCGTATCTTTCTTTTTTTATCTTCACAGGAGTATACTGCTACTGTTAATAGTCTTTGCTGAAATGCTTCCTTGCTTAAAATCTACACACATACAGACGGAAGATGGTGAGTAACCTTTAATTTCTACAGCCGAATCAGATGCCCATTCTAGTCCTTGTGTATTTCACTTTGATTTTGTGTCTGTTAGCATCCAATTTGCAAATCAAGGATATTGGCTTGAGGTTTATGTCCATAACACTGAAATACGAGAGAGGTTGGAAATTGATCTTATTTCTAGTGGCCGTTCTATCAGTCTACCTCGTAAAAGTTTCCCTGTTTGGCTAATGTTGTGGTTAATCATACCATACGGTGCATACGGTACTGCACTACAAATGATGGTACAGAGATTGAATATACGTACGGGATGACATTAAGAGTATTGATAACTGTTATCATTTGCCAAAGGGCATTGCCCGCCATTTGCACATATGCTAAATCAATACTATGTAATTCCCAACTAAAAGTCGATCAAGCATACACGTACACGTACACGTACACAAACTCAACTTATTACATAACCCGAGCCGAAAAACAACACTAACATTGGCAGGGGCAAAACCCTTTCGGTAATTCGTAACATTAGGCAAAAGTTAGAACAAATATGTATATGTCCGATGTATTGTTTTCGCTTTTTACTCCGTAAGAAATATCATGAAAATATTCTTGATTGTACAAATTTAAAATATAACATGATTTTGATTCTGTTAATGCAGCTCAAAACCACCCTTGTCGCCATGGTAACTGCTCTGAAAACGATGACAACGTAGAGTCACAAATATTCATGCCTGAAATTATCAATGAAAGCCAAGACAAGTTACAAGCTGACGACCCATTGGAATATATGTTTGAATCAGATATTGCTTATGTGAGATACTGGACGGATTATTATAGAGTTTACGGTATCAAAGGAGCCAAGGGACAAAAAGGAGACAGAGGGCCACCGGTGAGACGCTTTACTTGGGTGTTCTTTGCCAACACACTTTATTAATTATATAAGCACTATCATTGGATGATACTGAACCATGTGATATCTGGGTGATGTTGAACGCGCGATGTGACGTTTCTCATATCAATAGATTCACGCATTGCCGTACTGTTTAATATAGATTTTTTAAAAAAAGTTTACATATTTCTGTGGCACATTTACAATGTCATTTAATATCGCATTCATTGTCTAATAGTCAGAATAATATATTATTTTCTTTAATTATAGGGTCCTCCAGGGTTAAGAGGACCTCCAGGCCGGCGCGGACCGAAAGGGATGACGGTAAATATGAATTCATTACCTTATGCCTTTAAGCTGGAATGATGAAGAGAAAAAGAACTACATGTTTTGTACAATCATTAAAAAGGCTGTGTATATGTTTATGTTCCTTTGTGTATGTCTACAGAATCTTTCACTCTATTAACTGTTTTTCTTGTCTACGGTTTGTTTGAAATGTCTGTCTCGCGAGACCATTTGTTGTGATTCTTAATTCAACACTGAACGGTAAATGGAAATGTTAGGTTCAAACGAAAAGTTCCTTAATTTGCTTTGCAAACGAAAGTTTCTTAAATTAGGTAGACACTATCCTACCATTAAATATACTATTGAGATGAATCAATAACGGATATTTTAGAGTTAGAGAGATGACACTGTTAGCTAATTTTATCAAAGTAATATTCAATTCTTGTAGAAGGTTACAAAGAGATGTACCTTTTACCAACAGACAGAGATACAATTCAAATATGACTTTACGTAGGTTTCTATAATAACCGCGATAGAACATAGATGTTGCATATCAAATAGCCAAGGCAACACTTTAAATTCTGTACTTATGCCTCTCATATTCACGTACTAGTTTTGTCTTCTTTTTTGCCAATGTTACGTCACAGGGACCGAGAGGAGCACGAGGATCAAGAGGAAAACGCGGAAGACAAGGAGATAAGGTATTGGAAAACACTTTAAACAACATTCTTCTTTTTCTGTTGTATACACAATCATGTTTACATTCACATAGAGAGCTTTTAAGTCAATGCTTACTTGTGTATAATGTTGACTCATTGGTCTTTATTCTGTGGATTAAAAATAAAAGCTAAGTGGCGTAATCAGGGGTTTAGTAGTCAGTAAGTTACCACCATATCGAAGATAAAAAATTGACTACAGCCTTCTCCTTAAAGACTTCCACTGATTAAACTAATTTTGAGACGTTCATTTCTTTGAAGTTACGATAGCGTGACTTTAGTTGATAACGTGTAAGTACACTTTCCTAGACAAACTAGTGTAGGGAATTTCAAAGCAATTTCAAAAATTTCAAAAAAATTTCAAAAGAATTTCAAGCATACGTGCATACGCTAGCATTATCCAGCGTGTTCAATTGTCTTTGTCTCTGATGATCGTTTACCAAAATGGTCAAACTTACAACCTTTCAAAAGTACCTATTCTGTGATTTTTGCATTTTGAAATTACTGAAAGCGCATGTTTGGTAACGGTAGGCTGTAAAAAGGGTCTAAATGTGATAAAAACTGACAGCCGCATCTGTCGATGATTCGTAACCCTCATTTTTACACCAAATCACATACATGTATCATTGGGTCTATATCGTAAATGGCCTTTGATTCGATTCGTGTTAAAATCTTCTTAAATACACGTTTAGGTTGAACTAGTAGAAATCACAGAAATAGAATTGGAAATACACGGATCGGGTAACCCTTTTCTCGTGAAAAGTATACTGTTTGTATGATTTATGTTGCACCACGTTACTACTTTCTTGTACACGTGCGAAGGTTTAATTTGCATGAAGCGAATACTTTCACACACGGAGCAGACGACCATTTTTTATCTTTCCATGGAAATGAATTCACATGTGGTATTGTCATCACAGCTGTTACAGACGACATCTCATTAGTCTTTATAAACTGAAGCAGACAGTTTAGAGTTGTAGATGATTAATTCAAACACATTTAGGTATTTGACCCGAACCGATGCAATCTGGATGCAATTTCAGTACCACTAGGACATCGCCAGATAATTACATGATGAATACTGCCGAAACACTTCTCTCCTTTCCAAATAGAATTATTTTAGTACCGCCAGCACTTCGCGCCATTTTAGTCTGTCAGAAAGAGAGCAAGGATAGTTTGACAACATAAACGTTTATCAACATCACTATAATGTAAATTTATTTGTTCAATTTTGTATATAAACAGAAACCAGAACTGTTATTTATTCCGCGAACTTCGAAATGTTGACTGTGCCGTTTTGCACGGTGCCGTAAAAAGGTAGTTGTTTGCGACGATGATATAAACGAAAGAATCGGCACAGAAGCTGAGGACAAAGGTTAATCGTTACCCGTCATATCAGAAGAGATATAGACATATTCTAGTATTTCCAATAACGAGAAACGTATGTTTTCCACGGGCAACAGAAGCGAATTCCTGTCGATAATTTGCTGTAAGATTTATCTAAGTGTGTATAGCATATCATGTAGTTTGGTGGTTAGTTTTGTTTACTTTTTGATTTCAGGGTGAACGAGGTGATGCTGGAACTCATGGCACTCATGGTTTTCCCGGTCGAAAGGTAACGTACGAGTAATTAATCACTACAGCTATCATGTACACAAACGTCGACAGCAAAACCCATTTGCTAAGCGAGTACATGTAGTTACACCATTACTGCAAAATTCCCACTTGATATACGGTGAGGAAAGACGACAGTTTAAGTGTATGCACCCAATGGAATGCCCACCTACTGTGAAACGTACTAAGAGTAATATATCAAATTAGAATCTAGAAAAGTGCAAGAATTCTTTGTACAAGTTTAAAGTTTATTCATAAGTGTATCTAATCCTAAGAAATGTTTTCCTGGGTTGTGCAAGATACAGTCAATAAATCAAACAATAAGACGATAGATGAATCAGTTATCCACAATGTTGCCAGTGATATTTTAGTGCCACCAGAACGATGGGTCAGCTGTGTCATCTGAAACACGTCCACATAGCTGTTAAGCCTAAACAAAATTGTTTGATTCCGGTTACCTGACCCCACCTGGTTTTTTACGCCGACCCTAAGATTTTTTTTTACATTTTCGAGAAAAAAAACAACGGAAAACAACGGAAAACACAACAACTTGAACTAGACACTCGCATATAAAAAAATCTATTTAAAAAATCTACTTACCCCACCTATTCTAAAACTGAGCATAATCGGAACCACACACTTTATTTTGTTAAGCCTAGTAAGATTTACTACCCCACTTTTGCACACACGCGAGTGCGTGTGTGGAGATGGCCAAAAGCCAAATGCGCCAAGTCAATCATCAATCGTCAACATTTATTTTAAAAACTTGACATTACTGCCATAATATGCACCCTGGAGGAAAGGTCGAGCAACTCCGGCGAACCATCATACACGCTATAATTTGTTTACTTAATGTTGTATACATTTCGTCATGTATACATGATCTTACACAGAATCTGTCCGTGTTATTCTTACCCGCCACAAACACAATTTCTTCTCAACAAATCGACTCTGTTTTTTTCAAATAAACACACAACCTAAAACTTACAGTACAAAATAACTTCTGGAAAAATGTATTTAAAAAATGTAAAAAAAAGGGTAAAATTTGACTCTTGCATCAACTTTATGGAGAAGATCCTTGTTTTGTTAGCCTTACAACAGCACACAATATCATTACAATACTGGTGGGAATCGAGTTTATAACTTCCGAAAGATATCAATGAACCATATTGTTTAGGCATGGAAGGAGAGGGCTAAGAGGTCCGTAGTATTACGAGCAAACTACACAGCATCAGATGAAATGTAATGTCCCCCGCGTTTGACACATATCACGAATAATCAGGCTAAAACAAATGTTATTTCAATTTAACCTTTTAATGTGAAAGACACGTTCCAGTGTAAAACTAAAAGCTGCAAGGCTTTAGGGATAATGTCAGCTAGAAACAGTCCTGTGTAGACTTTAGCAGAGGGGTCATAGACAGGTCAACAGCCTCCAAGGAGCAGATGAATATTTTAGTTTCAGAGGTAATACAAGTCTTCGTAGAAGTGTAACCTATTGATGAAGTGGATAATATGAGGTAGACACTTGAATGGAGTATCAAAGCTTATATATTTCATGGTCTTGTTTTTAGTTATGCTGTAAATAGTGACTTTTGTTTACTACAGATATGGTTGCCATTTGGTCTAATGTGAATAATGTCGCAGAACAAAGTGACGTACATATGTTATTAATAATTTGGATGCTTCGATGTGAGCTTAGATATCACCATATAGAACTGTCTTTGAGATATAAATGTCATTTCTGTATGATTCTGATGTCAATGAAAATTTCTTGGTGCAGCCAAAATAATGTCATCGCATTGTTCATTCAGTTTGCCAAAATGCGATGCGACAGATCTCTAAATTGCTAGACTGTTGATGATGATAACACGTTTCCTTAGATGATGGCGTATTGAATAACTCACCATACAAGAAGCCTCCAAAATAACGCAGATGAATCAATATTTTTCTCCAACTCGTCATTGGTCACTATTCCTTATTGTATGGTAATATCTGTTGTATTTATTTTTACAGGGCGATATGGGGGATGTGGGTATTCCAGGACCCGAGGGCGAGGAAGGCCCAAAAGTAGGTCATTATTCCTTCTCATCATGTACATGTTTGTGTTCATGGTAAAATTAAATTGAAGTTCTCTTACTCAGAATTAATGATACCCATTCAACCTTTTCACTTTTGCGTGAATGAGAATAATCATAGTGAGGCCCCGCTAATATATTGATATCTGCTGGACAAAGATATTGTGTAATAAAGTCACAGATATACGATACTGACGTGTGTAATTGGTTACTTCGAAATGTAAAAAATTCAGACAAAACGAGTCTCCTAAAAGTGTTTATTTTCTATGTTTCAGGGAATGCGTGGCAGAGACGGAATTCTTGGAATGAAAGGCGAACAGGTAGGTTAACTTTTGTTGTCGAATGCTTCTTTTCCTTCCTTCCTACCTACCTACCTACCTACCTACCTACCTACCTACCTACCTATAATCAATTATGTCTCATGTTTCTAGAGTGACACGATGCTATTTCTAATACTTTATTAATCTTAAAACTATTTTCATTGGTAAGTGCTTCTAAATATGTAAATTTCAAGAACCACCTGTTGAAATCAATTAATATTAATATTAAACATGTATGTTATTTGCATAAATCATGTGATATGAGGACTTGACTGGTTCTTTTGCAGGGACCACCTGGTGAGACGGGTTACAGTGGTGCAATTGGGCCAACAGGAATACAGGTAACAACTGTCAAAGCACCACGTTCCAAAACCAAAAATCAGAGATCAACAGACTAATAAAAATAAGAAATAACAAAGTATTTCTGGCCGTGAAAACTTGCACGAAATCAGACATTCAAATTAATAAAGTAAATGTAAAATAATTTAAGTTTCGAAACATTGCATGGTGAATTAAATTATAATCATGTCAAAAACGGCGTTTATAATAATAATACATTATGTTTTTTATTGTGATTTCTGTCATTTGATTTACCCACAGGGTCCGCCAGGAGTACCGGGACGACAGGGGCTTGCCGGTCGAACAGTAGGTCAAACCTATTTATCAAACATCACACTGCTTAATACCTCATAATACGTCCATTTACCACTTTCGACTGATGTAGGATGGTGTCTTCTGTTTTGTTTGTTGCCGTCCTTTACAAAAATTTGTGTGGAAACGAGGATGTCCTAAGTAAAACTGTCTTTTTCTGTCCACCATCAGAGAACTAGACCGACCAAAATTCCCACTAGTTTTTATTTTTATAAAAAAGTAAAACAGGTGAAGGTAAATCTATCCATTGCGATTTTCTTGTATTTACAGGGAGATGCCGGACAACTGGGTCTGATAGGAATACCTGGTGAAGATGGACCAATGGTAGGTTGCTTGATTTCCTTTTTCTGCCTCATCTTTATCTTGTTCAAGACGATATATATAGTAAACCAGTTACTTATGGCCGGCGTTTGCTATCTCATTTTAGGGGGTTCGTGGTCCAGCAGGGCCAACAGGTCCACAAGGAAGAAAGGTAGGCAGACATTTAAATCTTATTTTTGAAATGCCACCGTTTATCGAATCAGTACTAACCTTTACACAATTAAGTTTACTCGTATGGCAGTAGATCGATTCTTGTGTTGCTTTTTATGAATATACGTAATAAAAATGACGTGACGTCAAGCTGCTATAGACTGCGCACGTGCATAGCATAATGTTAGCCACACCATAACATATACAAAGGGATTCCTTTACCTTTTATGTCATGTCTAAACACATCAATATTTTACTGTTCCTTTCAGTCTGAACCGACTATTGACTATTGACATTTTGCTTTATTGATTTGTTTTGCTTGGATTAAACTAAACGATCGGTTCTTTAGCCACGAGGAAAGGGCCTGGGAATTGACAGTGCAGATAACACTCAACCACTACTATGCCTGGGAACACAACTATCACGATCTCCAGGTCAAAGTTCCTACAAAGTCAAATAAAGACTTTCATTTGGTGTAATTTTATTATTGTATCATAAATCATTCTGACTTTTGACACGTGGTGCAAATTAAAACTTGTTTTTCGTTGTTGTAGGGTTTCCAAGGGAGGCAAGGTGTCCCAGGACGACCTGGAATGGATGGATTTCCGGTACGTGTTCCTCAACTAATCAACCGTTTTACTGCTAATCTTGCTTGGATTCTAATAACGCTGTACATGTATTTTTGACAATGATGAGACGTCGAACGCAAGATGTCTTTCAAACTAACATATGTATTATTAATGAGGTAGAAGGACATTCGAACCAACATCATCACCCCCTCAGGCATTTGTGCAAATATACTACTCGCTTATCCTGGTCAATCATAATGCGTCTACCATTCGTATGGTATGGCATTCTCATCACGCTTGAATTTTTGCCGGATTATTTTCAATTTTAAAGGTAAAAATAATGTTCTACTATACTGCATGATTATACATTTACCTGACATACTTTCCGTCTTTCTTTTACAGGGTGTGATCGGACCCCCTGGGCTAACGGGTCCATACGGTTCACCGGTATGTAAAATAATACTCTCTATCATATTGGAAACAATCGGGTCAATCACCAGGCCTTGGAAGGACAGTTGACGTATTCGTTGTGGGGTGGAAATATTGGCAAATCAGACTGCTAGTAATTTCACTTTTGTGACAAACGTAGACTCTAAATCATAAAACTTGAGCAGATTTGACTAAAAGTATTAGATACAGTGACTAAGAATTGACAGGATCACTGCCTGGCCATGGTGTACTCAAACGTAGACTGGATGCCAACTTGGTCTCTACTTGAACCACGTGTGGTCAAAGTCCTTCAATCAGCACAAGATGCTGTTCATCCAATCAGTGAACCCCAATTGTTGTAGTGATGTAAAAAGTGTGTAAGTAGCATCCTGAGCTGACAGGTATACCATATTTGGACATTACATAACTGTCCCAATAAACACTAACTTTATGAGGGGTTGTGTTATTGGTTAGAATTTTGTGATTGATTAACAAAGACATGATGTTAATGACTGTGTGGGTGGCTGTGGGTGAATTTTAAATTGCATCTCATGACTTCTAGAGCAACGACTTTGACTATACTGTGAGTGGAGGTGTAAATCGTAATGATACCGTATATGAACTAAACTAACGCAGACGCCGACACACAAATCGCGTGTACCATGATGTTACGCTGCGTAGATAAAAGTGGAAATGTTTAGTCTAATACACTGTCCTTCCTTCAGCTGATCAGACATATTTGCTCCTGATTTAGTTGACAGTATGCGAATGTTACAAGTTGCTTTATCACGCCCCACTTTCACAATTAGGCCAAATTTCATTCAGGATGTTGGTGTAACCTCGTGGTCGAAGATTACATCGAGGTACATTATATTACCAAACTAGTGAACCGATGTTTATCACCAGTCGGACACGTCTCATGGGGATTTGCCTGCTCGTACATTCTTTATTACACTCTTGTATTTGTTCTCGATTCATTAAGTTTTACAACCTACACAGAATGTTTTGTTCCTTTCAAACTTTTAGGGCGATACAGGTCTTCCAGGGCTACCAGGGCCACTTGGCCCTCTAGGGATAAAGGTAAGAAAGACCTCTCAGCTGGGAATTATTATGTGTCGCTCCTTTTATTCTCCAGTTACCACGGATGAAAGTTTGTCTGGAACTCTTACAGTTCTATTTAACATTATAATGCCGGCGTTAGGAGCGGGACATTTTTGCCTGGAGGTCTCGCCGTTTTGAATGTGATCTAAGTAACATCAAACACATCACTGGCGCTAGGGACAGGATCTTTTATTTGATGGAGAAAACAAATTTAAACCTAACCCCCATTTTGGTCGTAATTCTAAGACTTACACTCCATAAATAACTTCGAATTATCATCCCACTACTAGCCTAGCCCCACACCTGTTGACGTTTTCTACGATCATCCTCTCCATGTATAGTCAAACGGACAAATTTACCGAAAATGTGGCTTAACCGCCTGCTGGGAAAAGGCTGAAAAGCACATGTCAGTAGTAATCCATCATAAACTGACAGGCAGTTGTAATTGGTTACTTCATTCCGACAGTTACTCGATCTTTAATGTTCAATGAGTACGACTAAATCCCACAGGGAGGTGATAACGTCGTGTTTATATAACAGATTCGCTGGCTTTTTTTTTTTGGGGGGGGGGGGTTAAAACGGAATGCTGTGCTAGTGTTGTGCTAGAGTAACCCATTTGACTATACGGGTGGAGATGATCATATTGGGTATGGGAAACTAAACTACTCCATTACATGCTGTACATAGGCGTTCATAAACTTTCTGTTAATGTTGATGATAGATTCAGACATGCCAACAGTAGAGTACAAGATATAATTATTGAAATATTGAATTCGCTATCTGCACAGCTAATATATTTATCTGTTATAGTTTGTGTAATGACGGGTGTAAGCTGTTGTTGTTGTCTTTTTGAAAACAACGTCTGACATGAGTATACCTTAAACCTTGCTTACAGGGAATGACGGGAGATCCTGGCCTACCAGGACCATCTGGGCAGCAGGTAAGAACCAAATTATCCTGATACATTTTGACATAGCAACAAGTCTTATTAGAAAACTTACGAATATTAAGATATGTTTATTCCATATGTACAATTTCGTTTTTTTCCGTCTTGCGTTTTTAATCTGCCAAAAAAGTATTTTCAATCTGATTTTGCCCAAAAGTGTTCTCTTTTTTCGCATAAACGATGATGTGAACATTCCACCACAGTTATTTGAAAAATACATGTCTTTATTATACTTTTTTAGTTCTAACCAAATTCATTTTATACCAAATTTATAGCATAATAATTTCACAACAAAATAAAAAGTGATAACATTCGAAGATCCTGAATGTCTGGCCATTTTGTATTTGGAATGGCCTACACACATTTATATGATATTGAATATTGGCGTATTTATTGCAATTTTGTCAGGGTAGCCGTGGCAATAATGGATTTAAAGGAGAAATGGGCGACATTGGAGAAACGGTAGGTTTAATATCCATCTATGCTTCGTACATTAGGGCAGAGAAGTCATTAAAAATTCGAATGCCCCATGGACTATTTGTAATGTGTGGTCCAAATATTTTGAACATGCTCATGAGTCATGTAATCACTCGTAGAACTACTAGACTTTGTTTATGTACAGCTACTTCATGTACTTGTAGGCCAAGAGTTCTGTTGGACTGATTCTCCGCGGATCTTTTGAGACTGGGTGTAATGTAATGACTCGTCACCTCTAGACATAACTACAAGTTTAATACACACTCACAAGGCAAATTGGTGGTGATGGTGTAATAATGATAGTCGGCGTCCTTGTCTCCGTTTGTAGAGTTTGATGGCTGGTTATAGAGCCCGAAAAAGTCACATGGTCAACCGTTAAATAAACAAAAATATAGTGTGCTATGTACTTTTAGATTGGTGGATAAGCCACGCGAGCTAGTAGTAGACAAGATGCGCGATTTATACCTGTGTATACTTAATTTTAAATGACATGGTACATGGTGTATCATGTATATTACGCCAATTATTGTTGGACATCGTCATAAATTAGTATTTTCATAAATTACAAATAAAATATTCATTATAGATATGTCGTGTTGTTCAACCCTATCAGACTTCTTAACCACGACTGTACTAATCTATCCAATATCTTCCACAGTGCAATTGGTTTGATTGCAGCCAATCAAATACTGTTATGCTGTAAAAGTTCTCAAATGGGCCATGATGCCATCCTTTCAGAGCTGATTTATGAGACCAGCCACCTAATCTTACGTCAATAGTAAACATAAGTTTCCGGCCGAAGTCTGACCTTTTATCAAGTACAAACAATTAACAAGTATCACCATGACAACAATCGTTCTTAACATCAGAAGCAGAAACTATATTCTGTCGATTTGATTTTTCATCTACATACTGATCTCTGTTTGAACTTCTAATCACAAGTTCAAGGCGTGGCCTAAATCATTTGATCTAGCAGGTACAATCCCACAGAATAGTACAGACGGGAGTGCTGCATGGCTGATAGCGTGGCACGAACTATGTCTTCGTGAACGTTTATTTTCTTGTTCCTCTACTTTATCGACATGTTGCTTCACGTTCATTGCACCCCTCAAACCCCCTCCCGAATTCTCTTTTTTTCTCTCCTAACCTCCATCTCTCCGTTTATGTCCTCCAACTCCTGTTCCTCTTTCCTCCTCGGTCAATCAACGTTAATACATAGTGACATGAAATAACAAGTAAGCCCTGCTAGTAATGTCATTTATGGTATAAACCAAATATTATGACGTCATTATTTCGAATGAGATAACCTTTGGATTCATTTCAGGGGGACCGTGGAGAGCAAGGCATGACGGGAGAACAGGGGAGTGACGGGCACAGGGTATGTATGATTTTTTTTTGTAAATTTGATCAACTATAAGCTTATTGTGAGGTGGTGGCATTGTTGAAATTCAGCATGACTTTTGGTTAATTTATGTGGGTTAGATTTTATATAAGAAACACAGTACAATTATGATTTTCAAACATTCCCTAAAGTTTCGGAGGTGTTTACAACTATTCAGTGCAGTTTTCTTTATCAACATACACATTGTCTTTATCAACATACACATTACATGTATCTCATACACAATATTTTTTAAACAGTTTCCGTTTGTCAGCCAGTCTATGACTTTGCGATAGAACTACACGATATAGCATAGTGTTTCTTATTTGATAAGTTTCTAATCTAAAAAGGGTTATAAC
>NC_135558.1:10532500-10605000 GCF_964340395.1 Glandiceps talaboti | reverse complement strand
TATGCTAAGCATGACTACTTTTAACAATTCCAACCGCGTACCTTTTGAATTCTTGCTGGTTAATAGACTTTCAACTCGGTCACCGCACCACTGTTTGAGTAGTCTGCGCACCACTTTTGAAAACCACAAATTTTCTATTTTGTACCTAATGATGAATTCCACACAACTTTCTGATTGCCGTTTTGTGTGGTCTGCATTTCTTGAGCATTTTATCACATTGAGATCTGTTGAAATTGAAGAAAGAGCTTTATGTTGATACTTAGAGTATATTCGACATGATACGGTATGCAAACTGACAATGTTATCGATAAAAGCGACACGGAAGATTACTTTTGTCTGGCTGTCAAATTTCATATTCAAATGAGTCCAATTGATAGTCTGCAAAACCAATTGGAAGGAGTGAAATTCTTCAATTTCCTGTTTTTGTGATAGACTTTAAATACCAAAGCTAGATCGCCAGTTACTGCATGCCAATGACCTAAGTATTATTGTATTACGACAGTGAAGGTGAACGAATGACCTTATAATGACCTCTCTTTCCTTTCCAGGGACTTCCCGGGCCACAAGGTCATCCGGGCCACCCAGGGCCCATAGGTCCGAAGGTAGATGCACCTTTTGCTCTTCTTGCCGACACAGTCTGTAGTACGGATGTCTAAACCACTAATCACCGCATGGGCCATCATTAATCACGTTAAAACGCTGAGAATTAGTAATATGCGAGCCCTTTCGGGATGTGAAAACGACCTTCAACATACCAATTGTTAAGTTCATTCTGAGAGCAATCGTGATACTGATAGTAGAACTTTTCACGTTAAATGTAAATGCCTGCGGGTGTATTTAAGCCTTATAATTGGCCGGGTAGAACAAACGAGCAAACTGTCAAAGAATTTAAAATATGCTTCCGTTTTTAAAATTTACACGGTCTTTGCACGTGTATTACTATTAATAATTACATCATTTTATTTGTCATCTAAGATATTGCAAAATGTTCACCGTTTGGAATTGGACAATTCAAGTATATCTCTGAAATATTGATTATACGACGTTCATATTCAAGTTATGCCAAAACAATGCACTGGCGAGATATTTTCAGAATTTAATCTTCTATTTTATTCCGCAGGGCCACAGAGGTGATTCAGGTCCAGCAGGTCAAATCGGATTACCCGGGCCAAAGGTAACGTCCGTACAATATCATGACACACATCTATCTCTCTGAAAATAAATCGGTGGTGGTGGTGGTGGTGGTGGTGGTGGTGGTGATGGTGGTGGAAAACTGTCGCACGTTTAGAAACAATCAAGACATCCCACTTACGGATAGCGGCACATTTTGTTAATACACAAGGTTAAGAGCTCCATTTGGGCATTTGATATACTTTGGTCCGGCACTTCGTTTTATTGCTACTGCGAGATTTCCGTGACATGTACAGGTCAAACTGTGGTTGCATACATGGTGTTTACACCGTGAATGCAGATGTCTGGTATGGCATACGATAAGGTCTTGATACGTTTAAGGGACACAACCAGACTGATTTATTGAACTCTTGGCAACAAACATTCCACATGATTCATTGACAACACATCACGCGTATGAAAGAACACTGAAGTATTGACGTTAATATGAGGCCTGATAATAAAGACATTGACATTTTGACAAAAATTGTTTCTCCTTTTTTTTCAATCCAGGGATTAACTGGAATACCGGGACCAGTCGGCCAACCTGGCTTTCCAGGTGAATTCGTAAGTCCTTTGACTTTGTTACTTCCTTAGATATACTCGAGTACCGTTATACACATCCGAAGTGTCTTTTTTGCTGCTTCGAGTTCGTATCCTTCCGCTCGTCTATACCCGGAGCCATGAATAGATAGAAGTTTAGAGTATTCAAATGAGCGCGAAAAATGAAGATGACATAGTAAAGATGAAGATAAGCACGTTTCGTCCGAAAATGAATTTTGTCAAATACATTTTCAGTCAATAGTTCGTTTGTTATCTATGCAGTGCGTTTTATTAATTCGATTTTCCATTAGAAGTAACAAATGCCTCTCTACTGTCTAAGACATATTCTTTCTAATTTTCAGGGCCATCCAGGACTGCCAGGGGTTACTGGCCAATCGGGTCAGCCCGGACCTCAGGGACTACGAGGTGAAGACGGTTTACCAGGTCTTCAAGGACCCCAGGTACGTAAACAACGCGAATCTAATTGTCTATTGAGGAACGACCCAAAGAGGGCGTTGCTACAAACAAAACTTTCCGATAACATGACTTCAGAAAATAGGGTAGGTAGGTCAGGATTTCATTTCATTTTACATTTTAGTTTTTTAATTAGTTCGACTCAAATACAAGATACTCGTTGGTCAAAATACTTCTGCAACAGTTGATGAGGTGTAAAAGAAGTAAACGAAGACATATGTAATTCAGAAGTAGACAAACACAATATGCAGACTGTGCTGTTATAGGCTGAAATTACATCGTTTCTCTCTGGAATGTGATTTTTTGGGGGAAAAGTAATCAAAGATACTTTGGCAAGAAATCTACAGGGAAATAGAAGTAAATGTCATAATTTTACCTTTTTGTATGTAAACATGTTTAGGGGTCGGCGGTTAAACCAAGGGCGGTCGGGTTATGGGAAACACTTTTTTATGTGGCATTATTTTCGCACTGCAAAAGATAGGTAGCTGTTTGTGCAATTAGTCACAGCATAAACAGTGGCGTCAATAAAGTATTAAAATAAAATAAACTCCCGCTTGCATGAAGAAAATAAAACAGAGGTTTAATTTTCACAGCCGAATTCACATCCTTTCGAGTTAGTGGTGCATAATCAAGATTAACCAAGATTTTGCACTTTATATGTCCACCAGCGTATACCAGTGGGTTGGGTGTGGATTTTGACAGAATCACTATTCAACTCGGGAAATGGAAACGGGGCTAATTCATGGGTTCTCACTAAATGGCACAATGTACGCAGTTATTAAGAAAGACTACGATGAGTTATGTCCACAGAGTAGGAAATGTCGTGTTGTGGTTTTTTTCGCACTCCTTGGGGAACGGAACTACAAGACGCACGACTACAGACTGTCTATATTTAAGACGTGAGTGGCAATCCATGAACACGACGTAATGGAACAGACAAGCTGACATTTGCAAATGTGACCTTTGACAACAACCTTAATTGCTTACATTAATCATGCCGACAACGAATGTTGTGCATTTAGAATTGTGTACGCTTCATGACGTAACCTTTGACCTCAGTCGACGAGACTGTCAGCTGAACTCAGCCGACGAAATTAGTGCATGCATTGAGGCTATATACATAGTAAATTTTCCCTGAATAATTTGTATACTAGCATGTCAAGTGTTACTCCTATTTTCCACTATACTTTATTTTGTCAATGGCATTTCATTTGTTTTATTATTTTTCCCATGTGATGTTTTATAGGGAGAGCAAGGTAACCCTGGTGAAAGAGGAAGGCAAGGGAAACAGGTGAGGTAAAAATGTGCAGATACAAGATGTTTTTCTGTTAGGAAATTTTACAATCAGATGCAGTACAAGACTGTTCAATGTAAAGCCACCGAAAACGAAAGGTATTATGCTACTCTACTGGAGAGGGTGCAAGTCAATGAAACGAAAGCAATTACAACCGGAAAGAGAATGGTATAATATTTGAAGCTGGTAAATTGTTTGCGGCAAAGGTTGCCGACTGCGTCGATATTATGACGAATATTGTCGCGAGAACGAAATTTACGGAATGGTGAAACGCTGTATTTGAAGACGTTACTAGGGCCTTAGTACGTTGCTGTGTCATGCATTCGATATTGCAGAGTAAAATACATGATTTCTTTTCAGCTCAGCTATACGATTATTCACAGATACTTTTAATGACCACAAACCATCTGTAACATTTCCAGGGACATCCTGGGCCTGTAGGTGAACGAGGCGACATGGGACCGCCAGGAATACAGGTAAATTGTGAATGTATTGTGTGTGTTTCTCTCTCTCCCTCCCTCCGTCTGTCCTCCCATCGTCCTCGTCCTCTCTCTCTCTCTCTCTCTCTCTCTCTCTCTCTCTCTCTCTCTCTCTCTCTCTCTCTCTCTCTCTCTCTCTCTCTCTCTCTCTCTCTCTCTCTCTCTCTCTCTCTCTCTCAGAATAACATTAATAATCACGTGCAGTTTACTTGAAGTTTTCGTATTGCAATGACATTCAATCCTCTCATTTCTTACCTGTTTACTACCTTCAAGAAACTATGTTTTAGATTCTGGAAATTTTAACGAAAATGAACTCGAGTTATTCATCGAAAATACTATTCACAGGGACCCAAAGGAATTGCCGGATTTCCTGGAAAAACTGGAGATCATGGCATTAAAGTAAGTAATATAGATATAACTTATAGATAATCTTTACATTGGGTGGGCTGGGTTTACAAATACCTTTGCTGTCACGCTTTTAAAAAGTCCCGTCAAATATTTTATGCGGGGAAATTAACTGCCAGAAAAGCCAAAAGCTGATAAAGATAATTACTTTTCCCAAAATGGCCTGAGGTTTCCACTAAACAAGGGGCCAGACATTCAACGAAACATCGTGTTCAAAGTTAGGCAAATGCCACTTAGCAATTTAAACAAGCCAAAATATAAATGTTGGATGTTGTCTATTTTATGTACTTGTACACATGACTTGAGTCCAGACGTAGTTTTCGAATTTTATAGCAGCTGAAATTTCATCTTGTTCATATTTTTATTTACTTATTTTTTAATCACGTCAATGTAGGGACCTACTGGTAGTGTTGGATATCCCGGTATGCATGGAGTAAAGGGGCCTAAGGTAAAAACTCTCAGAAAATGTAAATGTGCGAGTCTGTGTGTGTGTGTGTGTGTGTGTGTGTGTGTGTGCGAGTGCGAGTGTGTGTGTGTGTGTGTACGTACGTACGTACGTGTGTGTATGTATGTATGTATGTATGTATGTATGTATGTATGTATGTATGTATGTACGTATGTATGTATGTATGTATGTACGTATGTATGTATGTACGTACGTATGTATGTATGTATGTATGTATGTACGTATGTATGTACGTATGTATGTATGTACGTATGTATGTATGTATGTATGTATGTATGTATGTATGTATGTATGTATGTATGTGTGCGTGCTCATGATTTGCCTCTGTGTGTCCGATACTTTCTGTGTTTGCACCATATGTGTGTCTGTTGCTCGAGGTGTCGATATATGCAGAGTTTAACTTCTGATTATATGGTCATTACCTGTCTACTATATTTTTGTAGGGGAATCCTGGCCATGAAGGACCAAGTGGTGCAAGTGGCACTCCAGGCGAGAGGGTAAGAATCAACAGACTGTTGTAATAGTTCAGTTTTCGCTTTTATGACGAAGGATCTTTGTGTAACTTAATTTTGATCCGTATTGTTTCAGTTACAATATACCACTGGCATTTCTATGTCGATGTCATTGAACAAATAAAAGCACAGAGTTTGAAAGAAACGTCGTCTGGCTCGACAGAAATGTCACGAACACTGCTATTTTATCACGTGACTAAAAGAACAAGAACTGCCACGGTTATATTGATAGGCCGATTAGGTCAAACTACACAAAGTTTACAATATGTTCACAAATGACGTAGTCATATTGATTGTTTCTGCACTTTCATGGTGTCTTCGTTTACCCTTTATTATTCTAGGGACCAGATGGTGAGCCAGGAAAGATGGGATTTAAAGGAACACCAGGAAGAGAAGTAATTATCTTGTCTCTACTATGCTTACATTTCACATCAAGACAACAATCTACTTTGGAAGCATTTTGTGTATTATTTACACTGTCCTAAGTGTTGGTTGTCAGATCACAGCCTCACAATCTTACCATATTGAATTGTCCTCAAAATGTTACAGTTGGAGGAACTATGCGCTATATTGATATAATTCATAAACAAAATAATTTTGAAATATTGTTCAGAAAGAAATGGTGCAACATTTTAAGTCTGAAATGTGAAAATCCCAGTAAATTCTCGTTTTTAAAAAAACACATGTGAGTTATGAAATAGTACGAGATATTTGCCAAACTGACTTGTTAGTGTGTTTTGGTTTGCAGGGCAAAAGTGGACCGCGGGGCAGAAAAGGTGAAACGGGAGATCCTGGAGAAATTGTAAGTGAATCTATGTTACTCTATGTATGTACAGGCATCCTTGCAAACAGTGATGACTTGTGCATGGGACGTGATTTATTTTTCCGGTAAATGCAATTTCCTCGATACCCATTGTTAGTAGTTTGTTGGTGAATCAAAGAAACATCTGGAGAGAGAAATATTACAACTCGTGATATTTGCGTTCATCTAATTGTGGTTACAAGTCGACATGATGGATACAAATTCTACCGCAATCCGTTACCATTTCCGGCCATCCAACTGTGATAACGACATTGTGATAAATTATTTTAATAACTCAATTAAGACAGTCTTAGTAACTTGCGATGGTGATAAAATGAAAGCACACCCAGCCATCCACATTCCATAATCAGTTACAGCCATGTTGAAAAAAAGATATCATAATGCTTAAATGTCGGGGTTGCAATTCATTACCTTTTACGGCCAATTAGATGTGGTGATATGCTTTGAGCAACGAATTGGTATGACTGAATAATATTGGTTTGCATTAAGCCAACTGTATCCATGGTTGACCTTGGTCAATGACCCTTTGAATATAATCACTTCTTGCTATGTTCTAAAACGTACAGCCTGTCAAACAAATTGGTTGGGGATAACCCGTCATCCACTTTGTGTAATGTTTCCTATATAGGGTGTTCCTGGTTTTCAAGGATTGACTGGGAGCATAGGAATACAAGGAGCACCAGGAAAATATGGCACACCTGGAAAAGTGGGATCAAAGGGGTTACAAGGAGCAAAGGTTAGTTATACAGGAGTTCTTAACTACATGTTTGCTGGTTTTATTTTGTGTCATGATGTCAATAGTTTAAGCTATCATTCTTCAGTCACTATTATCTTTCCAGCTTTCCTGTTGTTACAGCTTCATCTTTAGTCATATGGACTTACCAAATGTCTGCTATATAATATGATAATATAAAATTTGTTTTGCATTCTTGCACGTTTTGATTGTTTTATATATTACATATTGAAACTTTTTTGCTCATTTTACCGATTCAAGCTGACACCTGCAAAATCAGATTGTCATGTAATTGTGTCTTTCCTGCCTAAAAATATACTGACAATTTTGCACCCTGTACGGTTGACTACTTTAATTACAAAACTTTTCAGTTGTTCATCCTTTTCACTTAATAGTGTCATTATTATGAATTTGTCGGGTTTATGTAGGGAGAACAAGGAAGTCGAGGTGCTCCCGGTGACGATGGGGATCAAGGTGAAATTGGGTCCAAGGGAATCAAGGGAGAGCTTGGTCCGAGAGGTGACTTTGGCTTGGAGGTATGTAAGGTCACATTTTATAACTCTTTAAGAGAAACCATACCAGACATCCTTTCATAAGTGGTTGGGAGGAGGGGGGGGGGAGAAATAAACACTGCATTATGTACATTTGAATAGAGTGTCAATAAAGCATAACATCAAAGCATACTTTCTTGGAAAGGTGCAGTTAAAATGAGTTTTCAAACTTTGGTCTACCTGTCAAGACATCATCAAATCAAAGCTTTCTATTAAAACATTCATAATACACTATATTTACTGTATAATCATACGTGGTGATTGTACTGTCCAAATCTATGCAAAAATGGTTCCTTTGATCCCACCGGTAATTGATTTTTCACATGTTCTAAAATATTGTTCTTTTGCTGATGGTATGATTTTAGGGAGAGAAAGGAGAAACAGGACCCATTGGTCCACCTGGACGACTTGGTGAGCGGGTAAGATTTAGTTTCTGTATTGTGATGGTATCTGATTGCATAATTTGACCTTTGTTCCCCACAGCTTTCTAAGTACTTCGTGCAGATTTACAATACTAATAATACTACTTTTCTGATCACATTTTCTCAGAATATTATACCTCAGTGATTTTATGGATTATATGATTTTAATTGGGTTTGGTAATATGTCTTTAACTGTCACACTTTGTTTAGTGACATAGTAATATTAGTTTCTTGTCAAGTCTCATCACGTCATGAAAGTATATCCTGTTATGTCACCTCGTATTAAATTATGTAATGTAATATCACATTATGTCATGTCTTGTTTGATAACTTATGGTATGTTGTGTTGTGATACATGTGCACTGTTGAGTGAAGTCACCTCCTGTTATGCCCACAAACTGTCAATTGTGTATCATTATCTCGTCCCTTAGATAAGACAATTCAATACCTTTCCTATCTTAACAGGGTTTCCTGGGGCCCCAAGGACCACTTGGTCTAAAAGGAATCAAAGGCGAGACGGTAGGTAATCATATAAAATGCTCTACATTTAGTAAGTTTTGAAGTATTTGAAAAATTACTGTAATCTTTATAACAAAATATGTTATTCCATTAGGATAAAAATGTAAACACAAGGGTAACTTGAAGTAATGCATCTCTGGTTTTGTTTTTTTGAGAAATTGTACACCTTTATGATAACCACAGACTTTGATGATAGTTACTGACATTTGAACATTTTCAATTCATTGAACATAATTAAGAATGTTACATACAGTATATCCTAATGCAAACTCTTGAATTTAGTGTCATTGATGTATCAAAAACTAAACGAGAAGATATAATTTGTATATGTATTTGTGATCTTTATATTTTCAGGGAGAAAAGGGTGATTTTGGCAAAGAAGGAAGTCCCGGAGAGCTTGGAATTCGGGTAAATTAAACTTTTCATCATAATGCTTCATCATTCTTACAAATGTATTCCACAAAGTTACAAGAGGGTTTTATAATACCTAAGCCAATCAAACAATTGAATATAGTTTGTAGTTTGATGATGAATGCCAATTTGTCCTTTATATCTTTCAGGGCTATGAAGGATCACCTGGGGTCAAAGGTGAAGGTGGTTCACCTGGAGAGAAGGTAAGAGATGAAGTAACTGTGTGTGTGTGTGTGTGTGTGTGTGTGTGTGTGTGTGTGTGTGTGTGTGTGTGTGTGTGTGTGTGTGTGTGTGTACTGCAGTAGTTATTGCTTTTGTTAGTCTTTGTTGATCTGAAAATTAAGTAATGACTTTCATTTGAAGTGTATTATAGTGGTTAAGATCTATACATCAGTGTACTGACCTATGCTATTGATTTTCTTTTTATAGGGAATTTGTGGTCCACGTGGTATATTAGGGGAACTTGGTCATATTGGTATGCTGGTATGTTATATAAACTGTTTATTTTCTATCTGGCTACATTTTAGTATTTTAAAACCACACCTCCATTTGAACTGAGGGCACAAGAATAAATTAGGCTCGCAAAAGAAAAGAAATCGAAGACATAAATGGAAATCATCCTTCATTCTAATGCTATCAATATATCACAGAACACACATTTTGGCTACCTTGACCGATTATGATTTTTTCAACTACCAATTATAGGAAAGCAAATCTATGAATATACTATGATAAAATTTAGCATATTTTCTTAAATGCTGTCATCCTATATGATATTGATATGGTGTTTTGCTTTTACTAGGGTGAAAGAGGTTTTCTTGGTAGTGTAGGTGTATCTGGTCCAGCTGGTCTGCCAGGTGCTGAAGGAAAACGTGGGTTGAGAGGTGATATGGGACCACGGGGTGATTTTGTAAGTATATCACCATGTCAATTAAAGGCCTTGAATATTGTAATCGTCAACAATTTCTGTATTATGCTTTATATTGATACTTAACCTTTGTGCTAAATTACTTCTAATGAATGGCATATTAATTGCACAAATTCTTTGTAGAACTTTTTCAAGTACATTAATTTGTTAAAGACAATTATGGGTGGTTATTACAAGAACAGAACAAGACTCAAATCATATGAAGCGCGATCTTTCAGCTACACTGACAATTCTGTGGAACCAACTACCTAACATTGTCCACTCTGCACCGAGTATTGAGACTTTCAAATTAAGACTAAAGTCATTCCTTTTTGAGAGAGCTTATCTGTAACAGTATCTATTGTAAACAGCCAGTGAGCAACATTTATGGATACTAGGCGCTATATAAATATCTTAATTTTTTTTTTTTATTACCTTGAACTCGATATGTAAGTAGTCAAACCATTTAGTAGTGACAGAACAGAAGTGATGGCCGTAATATGTAATGGATTAAAACGATTCTAAATTGACATTTTCTATTCCAGGGTATACCAGGTGCAAAAGGAGTCCAGGGCATTGAGGGAATTATAGGTTTGAAGGTAAAATCTTTGAAATATATACCATTTTAGATTTCATTTTCTTTAAAAATGATATTTCTTTTAACTGAAGTAGCTGGTAATTATGTGAATGTAAATTTGATTGTTTAGTGTCTTAAATAGTCATTTTGCAATCTGAACAGAGTACACAGAATAATTCTGCATTTCCCATAATTCAGAATTTAAGATCGCGGGTTAGTGCGTGGTCTATCGGATATCTAGTTTGTAGATATTGGTAATCTCAAACGCATTCTATACCCAAGTGGTTATATACTATTATTAATTAATAGTATATTGCTTCGCTTTGCCTTTGAATTGTTATAGGGAATTTTTGCTATATTGGATTCTATTTGGAAAGTGCTTTACATTTCAAAGTTATTGTTATGTATTCCAGGGTACCCCAGGGGTAAATAGTGTTCCAGGAAAAAGGGGGCGCCAGGGAAAAAGGGTAAGTGAGAGTTTGATTTGTGATTATAATGTAAAACGGGTGTATGATATTCAAAGGAATGGCCCGAAAATGCTCATTTCACAAACTTACTTCTCCCACTGGTGAAATTTACGCAAAATAATGTTGTGAAGACCACCGTTATCACAATGTATCTACTTCCCTCAAACGGAACGGGTCATCGCAATCGATAGTATACTTAACACTTGCAGTAACTTTTGTGAATGTTTTCTTAAACGTAAGTGTTTCTAAGTTACATAAGTTTACTTATATCAAAAATCCACCAAAACTAGCTCTTCAAATCATGGCTGTTTGTCGCCATTTCGGCGCATTGGTTCTTGGGTAAAATGTAGCCGAACACGTAGATCTGTTAGTATTAATAACCAGGTTTGTATTACATGTCCTAAAATAGGTCAGCAATGCACAGATAGTTGTCATATTTCTGATCAATGCACAATATACTACATTTTCTCGTCTACCAAATACTAGTACATGTTGTAATAGACAACTAAGGTGTCAACCCATGCATTCAACTTAACCTGGTTTATTTCTAGGGAGTGGCAGGAGACCCTAGTGGCCCGGGAAAGCCAGGACTATCAGGGGAGAAGGTAAGCAGAGCTGAAATCTTATTTGGTTGCACATATTAAGCTTTCTACTTCATATTAACAGTATTCAAATAACATAATATGTATATAAATGTTCTGTATTGCTTTCTTTTGCTGTTACACTGGCTTGTTTAAAGCAATGATAATAATAACTTGTACAAAATCTGACCTTGTGAATCAAGAAATACCTCTTGTAATATATGGTGAATTGGAACATTTGCTAATTTTTTCATGGAAAAAAATGACATTCAGAAGGAAAAACGGGCACCATTTACTCACATCAGTATCTAAGTATCTATTATGATATGAGTAATCGCCTTAAGCATTGTCTTAAAAGAATAATTGTCTGTGTTTAGTACACGCGTTGTTCAGACGCTATACATGTATTGTTTTTTCTGTTTTGAAAGTTCTAAATAAAGGCTCTTTGTAAGACTGGTCCTAATGTTATTATTGCATGTTGTTGTGTCGAAGGGTCTTCCTGGGAAACAAGGACCACTGGGCCGTAAAGGTCGAAGAGGAAAAATGGTGAGTTATTCTCACCTGTGATTCACACTGTTAATTTATGTTATTCATGACTCGTTTTTGAGTTTCTCATGATTTCCGTTTCGAGTATTTGGTAATGTTGTCGATGTTGTATCCTGTTGTTATAGGGCGATATTATTGTTTGCACTTCCTCAATTACTTGTGTATTTTTACGGTGATATGTTCCCTCTTTTGTTTGTGGTCTTAATTGGATGTTATTATTTGACTGCACTCTTTCAGGGGGAAAAGGGACGAAAAGGCCACGTCGGCGAAGAAGGTGTTCCTGGAGACCGTGGCCGTCGAGGATTGCCAGGGGCCGAGGGAGGCTTTGGTGAAAGAGGATTTCTGGTACTGTCTATTTCCAAAAAAATTGTGCTTTCATGGGTGTGTTTCTTTTAGTTGAAATAACATGCATTCATTATTCGCTAGAGGCTTAAGTAAATTTGGGTAACCAAAGACCAAAATACATATATCCCATTCTACACCAACATGTTCTTTTTCCAAGGACAAAACTGAAGAGGTGTTTCAGTCCTTTCACTGTACCACTCTCTTCATTCTAGGGTGACGTTGGATCGTATGGATTTCCAGGGTTACCAGGCCTCAGAGGTCGCCAGGTAAGGGTGAAAATGATTGGTTACATCTATAGACAAAGTATACAGACCTTATCACACTAGGATTAAGATTTAGGTTGAAAAAATACCTGTCTGACAAGGTTATAGGAAGTTCAAAGTTAGTCTCGAGCAAAAAGAATAAGCCCATTGAATGATCCTTATGCGGGGGGGGGGGGCGATACCAGTGGACAGCTCTGGTGGGGGTGTACGGCCAATACTGAAAGCCCCAGACCCTTTTGACCAAAAACCACTACCCCATTTTAGGCCATTACAGGTGTTTAGAAAATCAAATTTTAGACCAAATATGTTTGTAGTAGTTACTATGGAAATGGTGGATCGCAAATTTAAATGTAGTTTTCACTCTAAATATTCCCCTCCCTCCTCAGGAGGCAACATTTTTGGGCCAATTAATGGCACAGGTACTATTTGGTAGACAATGGATAAATTTTAGACCGAGCAAAATTGGCCCCATGTTCAACGTAAACGATGTAATACTACGTTTGCTGCAGTTGGACATATTTTATCGTAAAGTGCGCCCTCAAACATGATAGTGAAGTTTCTCGGATAGAAAGTATAATTCATGTAATATATTATTATCACGTACTGTCAAAGCCATTATACTCTTTCCAATGAACTGTATTTGTGTGTGTGTGAAAAAAAAGTGTTCGTCTATTACTTACATTATGACCTCCCCACTAGAGGGCGCTATTTATATGTAAGGGTATAGAAATTATTATACTTACTTTTCATTTTAATCATTTTCAAAATGTTCTTATTTAGGGACCACGTGGAGACAAAGGAGTGGCTGGTCCACTTGGTTTTATAGGTCCCCACGGAGACATAGTAAGTTTTAAATTTTGTACTAATGTCTTACAGGCAGCCAGCAGTGTGAATCGCTGCATTATGCTCACCCCCCTCACGTGCTAAAAATCAGACCCGTGTAGTATTAAATCTACAATCAATAATTCTTGCTTCAGCTCTACCGAACAGACCCCAACATAACGTTATCATAAGGGCAATGCATGCACACTTCATAACGGTTCACCATGGTTCGATTTCGGATTCGTTCCACAAGTGACACCTTTGGCATATTTGAAATGGACACTCGTTTCAAGCTAAGCTCTTGAAGTAATCATGCATGCTTTTTGTTCCATAATAAGTCACCCACAGCAAAGGTTCACCAGCCCTTATAACAGTCTTGCCCTCCAAATTAAACCATGCATGGAACATATTTTGAATTCCACGTGTATTTATCTAACTGACCAGCACACTCGGTTATACAGTCGTGTACGTATTCTTTGTCAGGGTATGTTTCCTTTGTCTGGGCAAAATGGTCGACTGGAATAACATACCTTTCATAATTTTCTTAATAGGGTGATTATGGGCCAGTCGGTCCCTCCGGACCACCAGGACCCCCTGGATTCCAGGGAGATCCGGGACTAAAGGTTCGTTTTTTTTTTCATTCTGTTCTGGAATCAAATAACCCGTATGGATGAAGCTTTATTAAAAGTACATTCGCCATGCCTGTTTGACCGCAAGAGTAACAGAGAATTAGAAGAAAGACTGACTTAAAAGTGCTCATTATCATGCCGAGCAAAGTGTAAAAGTTTGCGAAGACGTGATGAATCCATCAGCAATATAAATGTACTTTACTTGATGACAGCAAATCGTTATAAACAATTGAGTGTAGTCACTCCCTTTCTAGTTTCTGTCTCGCTTCTCTCAGTTGTTGTTATAAAAATATACTTAACCCTCTGAAAAAATGAATCCACTGGTCCCCTTTACAAACATGACGTTGCAAATCACTCTTAATATTTGCCAATTGTGTCATTTATCATTTAAAGTATTTTTCCCATCTCTTTCCTGACAGGGCCCACGAGGCGAACCGGTAAGTGCTTTACAGCGTTTGGCGTTCTTATATATCAACCATCTACATTATGCTAAGAAAAACAAACGACTTCTCATCACTGCCAAGCATCTACGTCAAAATTCTTAGTAAAATTCCACCTAAATTTATGAATACAGTTTACGTTGTTGAATTCACATCTTTAGAAACGAGAATTCTGCATAGAAAATTATTTTGTCGGAGATATTTTAGAAGTAAGTCACCCTAAGTCGATATATATGCAACTGATACTAAGGTTAACAATTTTCGCCTTTGTTTCTATTCCAGGGCTCTCCCGGTCCACCGGTATGTATTATCAACTAATTAAAAGTTACAGCTTGGTCAATTTGTGTAGAAAGTTTCTTGTAGTTTGAAGGTGACAGAAGTAAAACGAAACGAGACTTATTTTTTGGGGGCTTAGTTTATGACGGATGTAACTTTAGATACAAAACTACCTAATAGATGTCAACAAAACTCGGGTTTTCCACATTTTCGTAGATAGTTGTTTCTGTACCCATCATTAAATGATTCGCATATGATTCACGTGCCCTAAAAGCTATGAGTTTGACCTCAATTTGAATACATCAAAAGTATTACGATTATATGGAGATGCATGTCTATGAATGTTCTCAATGATCGAGGTATGAAGTTAATAACGAAGTGCTATAATCATATTCTATGGAGATGTAGTTTTTGGATACATAACACTAAGTCTTCTATGTAAGATATACATCATCTGAATGTGATAATGAATCACATATAAGGTGAAATTGCCACCAAAAGAACTTATACATTGTGGTGATGTCTTTCAATTATTAAGAATATTTGTCATATTTCATTGATTTTACAGGGTGAAAAAGGAACTCAGGTACGTCAACATTTTTGTTGTAATACTGAGATGATTTGTTTACTATGCGTGTTGTTTTTCGACATGGATACTTTTTTTTACAGTAATTGGTCGAGTTCAGTTCTTTGTTGTTGTTTTACGTGTGTGTGTGTGCGTGTGTGTGTGTGCGCGCGCGTGTGTGTGTATGTATGTATGTATGTATGTATGTATGTATGTATGTATGTATGTATGTATGTATGTATGTATGTATGTGTGTGTGAGTGTGTATGTATGTATGTATGTATGTGTGTGAGTGATTATGTATGTATGTATGTATGTATGTATGTATGTATGTATGTATGTATGTGTGTGTGTGTGAGAGTGTGTATGTATGTATGTATGTGTGTGTGTGAGTGAGTATGTATGTATGTATAGTCAAAATAACCATTTAACTGTTAATTCATTATGTTCTATTTAATTTTCATTGACATCTCTCGCATAAAGAACACACTATGTGGTTGTCTGACTTTAACCTAAAGAGAACATGTTCAAAATGTTAGAAAGCTGATAACTTCAATGAGCGTTATAAACTACAATATATCAACCTTGTTAATTACTCTCACTCTTTCCATATCTCTTTGTTACAGGGAATACTAGGACCGCCTGTAAGTATTTGTTTACTTATATTGTACCAAAATGTTACTATCGGTTGATAGCACTGTAAACCTAGAGATGTGATTGGTTGACGTAAGGCACAACATCTTAAATCTGTCGCAAATGATACACTTGTTGCTTTAGGAATATAGAGATAATCTGGCGATATTTACAGAGAATAAAATCTGCATTTTATTGCTAAGGCTAAATGCATACTCTCATTAAGTTGGATGAAATTACATTCAAGCTGACAGCGAGACAATTTGCCTTGCTTTGATCTCGAGCGAACGTACTGCGCAAGGAATATATTGAATATACTTATAGATAGGTTTGCCTGACTTTATATAGGTTTGCCTGACTTACTTGGAAAAAAAACCAATCATTGTTGAATTAGTTGTCTAATTTCCAAAGTAAATAATATAATAACAAATCTAATAATAATGTAATTAAAGCTGATATTTAGTTTCAGTCGTATTTGAAATGAGTTGACTGACTGCATTGACTAAACTTTGATATTTTATTTTGGTATTTTAGGGTACTGAAATTATTATAGCAAGAATGCTAGCCGATAGCTTTAGCAATTATTTTACTCTGAATGACGATGGAAATGGAGATAGCAAGGTAGGTTTTCTATTAAAGACTGTTGGGAGCCATTCTATAATTAGTGCATTCTAAACTAGTAATTTGATCACTTTTATGTAAGGTTTTGAGCAAGGGAAGATTTCATAATCGCAGATATGAAATAGCGTGAAATCGTGTGTATGAAACAACACTGCCAGAGGTATATCTAGTGTACCATGCGAATAAGCGTGATTTTTATTTAGCGATATTAAATACACGAGGAAATTTAACCATTCCTAAACTCAAAATGTTTGGAAAATCTACCTTCACTATTTAGTTCATTACTGTTGCAGTAACAAATAAGGTTTTCAGAAGAATTTGCTTGACAGGTTCAAGAACGGACGCGGTGTTAAAATTTGTATGAAAATCTAACAAAGCTTTGGTTTACAATTATTTTTCAGGAATCTGAAATTATTTCTACGCTGTACTACCTCGAAACTTACCTCAAAGGTCTGAAATATCCTTCGGGATCTCGAGAAAATCCAGCTCGAACGTGTCGAGATCTGGTAGAGTGCAAACTTACAGACAGTGATGGTAAGTTTTGATTTAAAGATACCATTCTTAGTGTAGTTCTGCAATTGTATTACGACAGATGGCCAGATACAGATAGTCAGCGGGAGAGAGTCATGAGAGAACATGAAAGACATGGAGGGGGGGGGGAGAGCGAGCGAGAGAGAGAGAGAGACAGACAGACAGACAGACAGACAGACAGACAGACAGACAGACAGACAGACAGAGACAGAGACAGATACAAAATCCGATTATTTAGGCAAACTTCATTTAATATTAATAAAATCAAGTTATTATCGTCATTGGTCCATACCCTTTACATGAAGAACCGTAAGAAGTGTCATTATGACATTACATAATTATTTCAGCTGACATTATAAAAGGTGTTTGATATATATAGCATTATTTTATAACAACGATTTCACGGCCAATCAATACCAAATATGGCCGGTCATTCATCCTATCCGATGATCTTTGCCTCGGGTATCTCGCCATCTACGTCAAAGTTAAGCTACTGTACTTGATACTAATATTGTCAATTTGAGGTGTTGTACTATAACTCGATCGACTTGAAGGTTCACAAACAAATGGCTTTGTGAAAACCATGTTTATTTATAACTGTGGTCCTTCAAATGGATACCGTGCAATTATTTAAAATATAGAATTTATGTATATATAAGCTTGATGAAGATATAGAAAATATAATATAATTGAAACTTATAGTACAGAATAAGCAAAACCTTTAAAAAATGTTTTCACAAACACGTGATCAATCTTAGTTTATCCAGTTCTGTACTCTATGCGCTGATGTCTGCGCATGTTTCGCTCAGGATGACCATGCAATTAACTCCGGAAAGAAAAGAGTAATAACGTTACAATGCAAAGAAAGTCGATTAGAATTAATGTTCAGTGTTTTTGACATTCAAGTCACATAAATAAAATATTTAATAAATATAACTCGTGTATTATAATAATAAATACCTATATAAACATTATTATTTATAGAGATAATTCATAATCATACATAAATTAATAGTTGTGATATACGGTTCTCTATAAATATAATCTGGCATAATTGATTTACCTAACATTATATAATTATTACATATATTTTATAGTCACAGTTTATGGGGCTTTGCTTATGTTTTACATTATCCTGGCCAGGGGCTGACGATGCAATTTGCTAAACAATCTCCTGTCCTGTCAGGTAATTTTAGAACCACCTTTTACTGAAACACTTGCGCTGTATAAATTGTCAAGTTGTGAGTACTCAGTGGTTATATGTATGTATCACGTTTGGACAAGTGCTGAAATAAGAAAATTAATTTTCCTAAAATGATATATATGTAAAGGTAATGACGTAATGACAGTAACAAAGGGTCATCCTTAAGATTCCAATAGGAAATGCGATGGACCAATTCAAGAAGATGAGTGGTAAGATACAAAAATGGAGGGTTGTTCCTCTAAAACCCTGCGTGGCAATAAGGACCTCTACACCGATCCAGATGGCGTAAAGACATACAATCTTGATGACGTCATATGTCGCCTACACATTTGTAGTAGTATTGCACAAGTAGTGTATATTTAGGAAACATTGAAGATTAATACGGTATTAGAACAGGATTAAAATTAACTCCATTTCAAACCTCAAATGAAATAAATATCTTTTACCTTTGTCATTTTGTAGTCCCCCTGGCTGTCTAAATTATTGATTATCTCTTACCACCCAAGTACAATGTAAAATCCACTGTAATCTATTTATGGTTAGTTGATATAAATACTTCGTGTCGTTGACATTTCCAGACCATATCGTTTTTTTCATGCACATGCCCAGGAAGACATGCAATTTATTTTTTTTTTATCTGCAAGTACCAGATCCTCTCCTTTATCATGATATTTAAAATGTACTGGTCGATTAAAATGTTTGCCTACAAAGTGGTAATTTTTAGGCAGGCAGGCAGACAATTCTGATATGAAGTTCCTTACACATCCAGCTATTTTGTCACTTTTCAGTAAAATCGTGGCACGATGTAATGATAACATTCTGATATATAAACCTCAATAATCTCTTTCATGATGACAACAAAGGGATACCATCGTCTGTTTATAAATCAAGTATCTATTTCCAGGTGAATTTTGGATCGATCCAAACCTGGGATGTTCAAATGATGCACTGCAAGTGAACTGCAAGATGGCAGAAGGTGGACAGACTTGTCTAAGTCCAGTCAATGCAGAGACGGTAATACATTACTTTTGCTCAACGTTATAACACTTTTCTTATATATATATATATTTCTTTCTTTCTTTTTATTCCTTTCCTTTTCAGGAAATATATCAATTTGTGTTACATTGTTACTTAAGGAAGCTCTATGTATCCTTTAACATTTTGACATCTTAGAACTAACACTCTTCTGTCAAGACCGACCGACTGTCAACTTACTTTTGTATGGTCTAATGCATTTTGATCGCCTCATGATCGATACAGAAAATCTTAAATCCATAAGTATGCAATAAAGGTTGTTTTGTTGTAGAAACAATTTAAACTCTGGAAGTTAGTAACACGCATGTGTAGAATACCAACAAGAATGAGTTACAAACTTAAGAATGTGTGTACTTTATAACCATACAGTTGTCGCCATAGTCATGTAGATGTACATTCGAAGACTTAGTGTTCAGGAAATCAGCTTAAGAGAACGATTACCAGATTTCCTTTAAATTGTTATTTTTAGTTTTCTCAGACAAACTAGCCTTTAGTTAAATCCAATGACTGTTAAGCATTAGCCGATTACATTACTACGGATTACATAATTGTATTGAGTTTCGTTTTTCGACGGTGTACAGCGTTTTGCAATGACAATCACATCTTAAATGTAACTAATAACCAGATTAGAAGTTTCTACACAGATAGATAACAAAACAGACATACAATATGGCCTTCATGCATTTCAATGCTAGTCTGTTGTCTGTACGTTCTTTCATCGGAAGAGTGAGATGTAATCTTTGCCAAAATGATGCATCTTTTACTTAAATAATCCCCAAACTCCATATTTGATTGTGATGGATTTTAATCTAAAAATCGAGTCTTATTTCCTAATTAGGAATGATACATTTTGCTACATTCACATAGATCAAAGCGTATTATCTCTGTTTGATATATGTCTAATCTATGTATATCAGTGTGTGTGTATATATGTATGTGTGTATGTATGTATGTATGTATGTATGTATGTATGTATGTATGTATGTATGTATGTGCGTGCATGCGTGTGTGTATGTATGTATGTATGTATGTATGTATGTATGTATGTATGTGTGTGTGTGTGTGTGTGTGTGTGTGTGTGTGTGTGTGTGTGTGTGTGTTAAATATTAATATGTTGTAGCAAGGTGGAATCAACTATTATGTACTACTGCAAATATATCTAACCCAACGTGTAGTTTACCTCCTCTATTAACACTTTGAATTTTGTTCTCTGTTACAGTTCCAGTATTCCATCACAAAGGCACAAATGAACTTCTTACACCTGTTGAGTTCAGAGGTCATGCAAGAGGTCACAATTCACTGCAATGGTGCTAGAGTGTGGCGAACACATGGCAAAAAACGCAGACTCATCGTCAAATTCAAAGGTTGGGATACCAAAGTGATGCAATATTGGAATAAAGACCTCAGTGTACTGAAGGATGAATGTCAGGTAATGTCATATCTAACTAAGTAGCGTTTACATTTGACATGAATAAAGAGTTTAACTATTATTCTTCTTCATTATGCGATTGTCTTGAGAAAATACCTACCAGGAAACACATGTAGCCACAATAGAAATGACAACAGTGACTGAGAGAGAAAGAGAGGCAGGCAGACAGACAGACAGACAGACAGACAGACAGACAGACAGACAGACAGACAGACAGACAGACATAGACAGAAAGGCATACATACATACATACATACATACATACATACATACATACATACATACATACATACATACATACATACGAACGTACGTACGTACGTAACTACGTACGTACGTACGTACCTACCTACCTACCTACGTACCTACCTACCTACCTACGTACATACCTACCTACATACATACATACATACATACATACATACATACATACATACATACATACATACATACACACACACACACATACATACATACATACATACATACATACATACATACATACATGCATTACATACATACATACATACATACATACATACATACATACATAACATACATACATACATACATACATACATACATTACATACATACATACATACATACATACATACATACATACATACATACATACATACATACATACATACATACATACATACATACATACATACATACATACAAAGGCAGAACGATGGGCAAAAAGAGACAGACAAAAGGGGAGGACAGACAGAGAGTCAGTTTGACAGGATGTACGATGAGCTGATGAAGTATATCAATTTTAGAGAAAAAACATTATTTCTTTACCATTCTAGGTAATTGGTCGTGACGGAGAATGGAAAGAAACAAAACTACTTTTGCGAACACAAGACATAACCCACCTACCTATAATTGATGTTGTCTTCGACGAGAAAATCTCTCAAGAGAAACAGACTGCCTTTAAATTTGAAATTGGGCCAGTGTGTTTCATGTGATTCTGTTGGACAAGACTATGTTTGATATAATTCTACTGCAAGGAGTTCTTGACAAAGTCGTGCTCCTTCTACAGAGACGATGCCCAAGTTATAATTCTATAATTGTTTGTATATACCACACTATTTCTGGTGCTAGTGCATGCATATGGCGTCAGTGAAAAGAAGCTTGCTCTGTATCCACATATGCTATATATCGCTGTAATATATCACCCCTGTGATCATTTGCAACAAACGCTTGGCTGTGCATCTTCAACGGAGTAATAGTATTCACTACTCTATACTTCTACCAGACTATTCTCTTTACCACTCCAAATCAGCTTTAATTATCGCCACAGTACAATGGTATATTCTTTTAAAGTGATACAGTCTGTAACTACGGTCCTATTGTGGTGGTCAAAGTCAATGCTCCAAATGCATATGACACAATATACTCTCAAACCACAGCCGAGAAAATATTTTCCTTGTCTGTGCTCGAACTTCAAGTTCATTCGGAGCAAATGGGCATAGACAATGCATGACAGAGATATTAAGAATGCACAAAAATACTTATTTACAATGACTCTGGTATGCTTCCAATTGTTTTTTTTTTGGTAACCATGAAATTATGTAATAATGTGATTTTTATACCTTATCGAAAAATTGACGAGAGGTGTATCAGTTTACAGACATGGTCCAATATAAGAAAGATCACTATGAAACAAAAGTAACCACCAAGAACCATAAGCAAAAAAACGTCCTATTAGGCCTATTAAAAATTGTGTGCTTCCGATTACACTCAATTTTAGATTAGGTAGGGTAGGTAGATGTTTTATTTTATTTTTTTATATATATATTTTCATATGTGAGCGTCTAATTCAGGTAGTTTTGTTTTCCATATAATCGATGTGTTATTGGTTTGTTCTCATCACATGTACAACCATTACAGATTGGAAGAACTGTTTTATATTGTCTTTTTCAGTTGATGTCAGTTTCCGCATCCACTATTTCTTGCGAGACTTCACAATTTTTGCAATTTTATTTTTTTTCTTGAAAACATATAAAAGTTAAGGATCGTCGTGAAAAACTAGGTGGGGTTGGGTGACCGGAAGCAAACAATTTCTTAAGGCCTCATCGCGTATTTATACATTTTTGAATATAAACATAAATTGTTAAGGATTTGATACGCCAACAAGAGTAACAATAGTGTGCGTTAAACGCTTATCATAACATTGTCAGATTCTTTATATTACTAGTGGTCAATGTAACTAAATCAAACTTCCTAGTGCCACTAAACTAAACACACTGAGGAGAAACCTAAACTTCTACTAATACTATTCAAATAACTTTTTCTTTTCAAAGTCCAGATAAATTAAATCAATGAATACATTTTTCCAAAAGTACAAAAAGGCACAATGGAACATTTTATTAGGATGTATATATTTTTTATTTGTCTGTGCACACTACTGAACCACATTTGTCATTCTTTCTTATGCTGTTGCGAATGGCATGAGAGCATCATAAATCAAGGTTTTTGTCCTTTTTAAAAAAAACTAACGGTGTATGTATTCTATATTTGTTGCTATCGTAATAGCAACTGGAGATATTTTCATTAGAACAGCTTTAGGCTATAAGTTATTCTCAAATTTCATTTCAAAGGGGCAGTTGTTTTTCTCGGCAGCCATTAAAATGGAAGTGACGTGGAGCCTGAAAGTGAGGCTCATGGTTGATGCGCAATGTACTGTGTACAACGTTTTGCGCACTGCAGAGCAAACCAACTACCTAGACCCTGAAGCCGCTGCACGCTTGTCTAAACTATATATACGTGGTATATTTTCCTTGCTGAAAGTAATTAGAAATTCCCACGCGAATATAATAAAAATGCAAGGGCTTTATTTTCGAATTATGATTACCATTATGTTTTAAATCATAAAAGATATGCCAACACAGCTGAGCGTATTAGCATGCTCTCGTTCACATTTAAGGTAATAATGATATGTTTTAGTTCTTTTTGTGGTACCTTCGTTTATGCTCATCGTGTGCTTATTTTTACATAGCATGGTTTGAGCACAAAGTTTAGACTGCTCTGCTTACAAACTGAAATAATAGCAATTTTATTTGTGTGTGCCAATGGTGCTATTGCTACATTTTTATGAATTATTTAAATATTATATATTAGAATTTGAATGAATACTAAAAATATAACATATATTGTTTGCTCTGAAAGACTGGGATTTTTTTGCTGTTGTCAATTTTTCTCTTCATGTTATTATGTTTGTTTGTATGTATTTAGATTTCCCACTGCCATTGTGTACACTATACCTCTTGAAGTCCAAAAGCAGGAAGGGAAGACATTGTAATCCGTGAGACAGTTGATCCTTATGTCTGGGGGGAATACCACTGCTAGTATACCCCCCCCCCAAAAAAAAAAAAAAAAAAAAAAAAAAAGATGAGAGGAACAAACAGATGGATCAGTAACAAAAAAATCTTTTTTTCTTCGAGTTTGAAAGACATTGGATCGAACTTTTCTTGCTTAAGTAAAGTTCAGAGTCGATTGCAAAATCTTTTCGTCATCATCCTTGAATGATCAATTTTTTCAAAATATGGTAACATACACTAGTTCTGCATACAGGTAGAAGTTTCTGAAATAACTCATGATATTTTGAAACTGTGGTACATTTAAGATGTCAAAGTCTATAGATTATACATAGCTCAGGAACATTTAGTAAATACAGTCGAGATTTCATTACAGATAGAGACAAAACAATGACATTCCATGCCACCTTCAAGTTCAACGCCAGTCATCGTTACGTCACCCAGTTAGGCGTCATTATCATTACCATTTACGAATTGAGACATCAGGTACTGAACTTTTACAATTTTTTGAGTCATTCAACCAATCAAATGTCTCTGCCTGTGTCAGCTATTCTGTCAGCCATGAATAATAATCAACCATTCTATGAGGGCAACCAAAAATTAGATTTGAACTTTTCCTTAAAGGGAAAGGACACTTTTGTTTGAAAAAAAATATTTATTTAGAAACTTATAAATAATATAGACTGGTTCATTCACTTACACTTATCAGTATGGCACTGGCACGTACTTCGACGGAAGTGACATAGGAGATTTTTGTCCCATTTTTGTGTTGGGAATTGCTCTTAGCGATTTTCTTTTTATGCAGACATAATACAAACATAAACACAGTCACAGGTTTTGGGACTTCATGACAGCTGTGATGTGATGCACGCTCCATATTACATTGCTGTGGCACTGTCAAGGTTTCCCAGTCAGTCCACAGGCTATACTGGAGTCACCCAGGCTCGGGAAACATAGCACCTGTGGGCTCCGTGTGAGTAGTCATCCCTGAGTTTTCAAGTCATTACTCTAGTAGTCCCCCTAAATTAGAACACGGTTGTGTGATACAGCCTACCCATCAAGTAGAACACTTGCCGTGGGTTTGGGGTCGGTCACAGAAAATCCCCTCTTTCCAATGAGTTTCGACCCTATGATTGTCTGACTGCTAATCCTTAGCTCTAACCACTACGCTAGAGCGAGCCGGTTAGATGTATTAGACTTGCAACTTCTGTTAAAGCATGGGAATAGGAAGGAATTCCTACCACTATGGTTAAAGGAACTCGTCTGTTTCTATTGTTTTTGTAAGTGTAATACGTTTAAAGGAAGTTGCCTAGCAAGTCTCATACGTCACTTCCGCCTAAGTTGAGATCGATACCAACTCCATACTGATAAGGTAACGTGAAAGAAACTAGTGCATTTGATCTCATTTAGAAATTATTGCAAGTAAAACGCGCGCAGCTGAGCACTAGCCTATAATTTTACACACAACTCAGGCTGGTATTGAGACTTTTTCAGGTGAATTGATTATGATATTTAGTGTCGACGTGTTACGCATTACACAACGCATCGTCCTACACACTGACTCATCTTTTGCTAAGGCGTAAAAACATTGTGTGGTTCCGATTACATTCAATTTTAGAATAGGTGGGGTAGGTAAATTTTTTATTATATATATATATATATGTATGTATGTATATATATATAACAAAATAATTTTTTATTATATATATATATTCATGTGTGAGTGTCTAGTTCAGGTAGTTATGTTTTTGCTGTTGTTTTCCATATGGTATCTGTGTCATTGGCTTCTTCTTATCAGATGTACAGCCATTACAGAAGAACTGTCTTTTTCAGTTGATGTCAGTTTTCGCATCCACTATTTCTTGCGAGACTTCACATTTTTCGTGAATTTCTTATTTTTTTCTCAGATATGTAAAAAGAAGTTTAGGGTCGGCGTGAAAAACGTAGGTGGGCTCGGGTAATCGGAACCAAACAACTTTTTTTGTTTGGCCTAAGCAGGCTAAATGCTGTGTAGATATACTGAGCAATAATTAACAAATTGCCTGCAAAATTTTGGCTAACATTGCGGTCTTTTTATCTTTACAAAAGCATACATGCATATTTTATATCATCTAGTGCCCGTGTGAACGTTTTTGAGCAACTCAATTTAGATATGTAAAAAAAACACTATATTTTGGCTATTTAGTAAACAATGAGGATAAATATGTTGGCAATTTTTTTTTGAGCGAATTAATGCGAACGAATTAATTTATATTCCGAAAGATCATCTGCCAGGGATACTATTTCTTTTGTGGTTCATTTCGAACTATAATAACCACTGATTTCAAAATATTGGTGCTAGTATTTTGTTTTTTATTATTCAGTCTTTCAATAAAGTTATCGTTTATATAATCTACAAATATCTATTTTATCTGATTCTTTACACATGGTTGTGATTAGTACCATGTCAAATAAATCTTTCTGATTCTGATAGATCAGTGTCAATGTACTTTGTTTGATATTTTGTACATGAGAGAGAGATACATACACACACACACACACACACACATACATACATACATACATACATACATACATACATACATACATACATACATACATACATACATACATACATACATACAGACATACAGACAGACAGACAGATAGACAGACAGACAGACAGATAGCGAGCGAGAGATGGGGGAGAGACGAGACAGAAATGGAGACAGACATGTACAATGAGAGACAAACAGTGTGGGGGATTAATGTGAGAATAGGCAGACATGGGAAAGACAAAACTGGAGAGACAACGGGTCACAACAGGATCCCAAATTTAGCCCTTCCTTCACGACCTAAAAAAGCTGACGATACTAACAACTCTTGCAAAGGCACACATGCTTTATTCATGAAAACCAAGAGCATCGATCGCAGGTGTGAATGCTTAACATACATCTGAGTATAACTGTGAATAAACAATATTCTTTGTTGATTAAGCAATACCAAAATAATACACTGGTGCGTATGAGGAATATTTAAAATCAGAAAAAAAAAACACTTTGAAAATTTAAACTGCTCTTCTTCAAAGCAGCAAATTCAACACAGCCATTACGTTATGTAATTCCGAATCGATCTTTTCTGAACTAGAATATGTTCAGGGATAAATACGCTATAGACATATTTGAAACATCTCCAAATAGTGAATGTTAACAGTAGCTGTATTCTTGTAACCTAAAAATCAACTCAGAACTATTGAACTTAAGCATGATATTACACTCAATACAAATCTGAACTTCCCCTTTGTCAACTAGCACCATGATACAATGTACGATCCAGGTTCAGCAAAAAAATATGGAATATATGCTCTGGTCGTTCTACGTCACGACAACGCGTGTCTACATCATTGGTTCTGCTGTGTTCGAAATCTGAGTCAAAACACTCAAAATTGCCATTACTTTCGCCGATTTAAAAATATATTACTGGCGATGGTATAACTACATTATTCCCCAATTTATTAGTCATTCAGCCGGAAAATATTCGTGACCTAAGGGTTACCACTACTCGTCTTGCAACTTGTAGTGACAATGGCCCTTAGGTTACTTGGTGTTTCACACTGTTTGTGTTGGCTTTAGCCCTCTCTTCAAATACGACCATGTGCTGTAGGAAAGTAGAAACAGCGATACAAAAATAATGAAATACAACATTTATACTTTAAAGAAGTGTTACTATACATTGAATTGCGGAAGTCATTCATGCTATGGGGTGAACATTTTTCTTGAAGACTCCGTGATGATTATTGTTACCGCCGGGTCGGTAGTTTGCGACTATGACATATTTTCCACCGTTCTTCATTCTTGCTTTACCGACCCCAAAATCAGTACTTGCCCTCCATACCATCTGAGTGAAATGTCTAGCGTCTGTGAAAAGTGAAAGTAAAGTCAATTAAAATCAAAGGTTATGGAAAGAGCGCAACGAAAATAAATAATAAAATTCTGTTTATGTCATTTAAAAAGTGTCACACTTACAATGGTTCAATTGCAGATTAAAGGGGAATGCCACTCCAGGAAATAAAAGGTATGTTCATAAATTTTAGGTTCTTTAGCGTTAACTCATGATTTTACTTCACATAATTTTCGCCCGGTTGCCAAGAAACACCAAATCTTTTCCTGAATCACTTTCAGATAAATAATCAAAGATTCTTTTAATATATACCTTTATTCCACCTAGCCTGTTCATAGTCATATGCACCTTCTTCGCTATACCAAATATTGGCCACACCTTCCCCAGTAACGTCTTCCTCGCTCATCAAAATATTTTCACCCAACACTGGAACAAAAATACATTAACACGTCAAAGCTAAAATACGTCCAGTATTGGACTGTTTGATTACCATTATTGATAAGTTGGTAGACTTGGTATTCAGAAAGCTTACATTTAATAGTAGTTATCACCTTGAATGACGGTAGTTACTGCTACATTACGTAAAAACTGTGGACCATGGGGTGTTTAACTCATTAGAACTTAAAACTGATTTCAGTTCACTCATATGTGAGGAGTGAAAACATACAATCTTCCAGTTCGCCATATCGTAAAGAGAGTGTTCTAAATGAACTTGTATATTTCCACGTCACCAAGCATACGCAAGGTAATTGTAGATTTGCCACGTCCATATGGAACCAATCCAAAACGTCAGCCTATTATAGTGATTCTAAATACCGGTACGCGAATGGTTTAAGAACAATCAATGTTTGACAGGTGAGTAAACCAATTAGTAATACCAAGAATAATGTTAGGATGAACATCGCACATTTAAATCAAAACACTCGAATTGAAATAATAATTGATATAAGTAGATGACGAGCCATGTTTGGAATTATTTCGATGGAATTTTACGAAACCCCGTATCAAATAACTTTTTTTTATCTCTATGATATGTTTTCAACAAAGATATTAGATGTTAGAAGGTAGAGTTGGATGAATGAGTGAATTAGCATTACACAATGTAAAGTTTCAAATCTCACGTTCGCCTAAATTCACAATATAAAGATACTCCCTGTCTTGCTGTTTGTCTGTCTATCTATCTGTCTGTCTGTCTGTCTGTCTGTCTGTCTGTCTGTCTGTCTGTCTGTCTGTCTGCCTGCCTGCTTGCTTGCTTGCATGCATGCCTGTCTGTCTGCCTGTGTGTTTGTCTGTCCGCCCGTCCGCCCCCCCCCCTCTCTCTCTCTCTCTCTCTCTCTCTCTCTCTCTCTCTCTCTCTCTCTCTCTCTCTCTCTCTCTCTCTCTCTCTCTCTCTCTCTCTCTCTCTCAAAGTTCAACATAGGAATTCTTACTTTATACCTTTTTCGTGGTATCGGTATCGTGGTTACTTGTAACAATATGGGAAAGCATTCAAGCCAATATCAGAATCTGAATATGATTATTTCAAAAAAATAAGTCCATCTACTGTATTTGATGTCTATTACTTAATCGATCCGTATTCCCAAAGTAACCCTCTCCCGCAAAAAAATGAAATAAAATAAAATAAAATAAAATAAAATAAAATAAAATAAAATAAAATAAAATAAAATAAAATAAAATAAAATAAAATAAAATAAAATAAAATAAAATAAAATAAAATAAATAAATATAAATGGCCAAAACGGAAGTGTGTGTCACTAGGCATGTTCCAAATGGCGAGGACATACGTTATATTCTGTGGCTCAATCTAAGGTGTATATGTATGTACTCGCCAGCATCTTCGTAAACTGTAACATTAAACTCGATGCCTAGATGCTGAAACCTTGATGCCATAAATAGCTACTTTGACCGGAAAAAACAACTTTGAAAGGATTTTCAATTCCCAATCACATTTCAATAATCTCTACCGATCTGATTACTCGTGTAATAATGCAAGAACATGCCTGAAACCACCGAGCGTCCCACCACATATTATATGGTTTGTAGTACTAAGTCACTTTGCTCGTGTACGATTTCGAATTTATCCATATCGTTATTTACACCCACCCACTCTGACTATACATTGATATTTTGAATGAAATACACAGTCTACAATTCCAAATTCATACACTTGTATTAACTCGCTATTGTCAATCTTTCAACAGCAAGTCGAAATTTAGAAGGTTAGTTATAGATAATGAAATGAATTTCAATGTTAAAGTTTATATTCTTTTTGTTTTTTCGCAATAAGTTGAGAAAATCAATGTTATGATTTTTAATAAACTTAATAATATCGCACATTGAATAAATTATAAATTGTATGATATCCTTAATGTTTTAATTGCGTTTCCTGAAGTAGCCCGAATCCCCGATTTCCCGATTTTGCGTTTCCCGAAGAAGCCCGAATCCCCAATTTCCAGATTTTGCTTTTCCCGAAGAAGCCCGAATCCACGATTTCCAGAATTTGCGTTTCCTGAAGAAGCCCAGATTTGAAGATTATTTTCGAAAATAAAATCCTATAATGTGTAGTTAGCATGGATTCAACGGTCCTTTTGTCGTTCGTGTGATAGGATCTAAATAGATCTGTAGAGTCTCAACGACTGGAAACGAACTTGACCGCTGCTCAGGCTAGTGCTAGACTAGAGCTCTTATGTGGTATACGTTTAATAGTGTATAGACCCAGACCTCTATAGAGAATAGAGTGGTCTGAGGTATAGATTCACACAGTCATTTCAGTCAATCTGTATGATTTAAAAAAATGTATAGTAAAAAAATCTTTCACTATACATTTTTTAAAATCATACAGATAGAATCAAATGCCTGTGGTCAAAATCAGGTCAACATGTAATTAATACACCATATCTCAATATTGACACAGGTTTCGCTTATCTCTATCGATAAACTTCAAACACGATGGTAGCCCGATATGCTATGTTATGATATACATAAACGTTTCTCGAGCTGTGCATATATTTGTAATAATGAATCAACTCACGTTTATTATCGCCATTCTGCATGTACCCCTGTTCTACGATACGATCAGCCCACAGCTGGGCTGTCACACCGAGTTCGTCGGACCATACCAACTCCTGTACGCCGTGCTGTCGTCGGTGTCGATTGTGGGCAGCCAGGCAACCCTCTTCGAATGATCCCTCTTCTTCGTGAGTGACGTTACGGTTTTGAAGGAAAACAGAAACAGAATGGTTGACAAATAAACGAAATAGTCTCCCCAGTGGAAAGAGGAAGACTGAAGCAGAGATGCAGAATGAGAGACATACAGTTATTGGTACATGAAGTTTGAAAGCAATGTTGCCCATACTTTGAAAGCAAGACATTATCATATGATATGTATATTACTGGTTGGACTGAGAGGTACATATTATATAATTATATTTGAACTGATTATATAATCAGATCTCGTCACGAAGTTGCCAAAATACAGTGGGCTCAGGCTTAGGTCAGTTATGTTTACGAAAACACGCACACAATAAAACAAACAAACAAACAAACAAACAAACAAACAAACAAACAAACAAACAAACAAACAACAATAACAACAACAACAACAACAACAACAACAACAATGTGTAAGCACTTACAAACATGAACGACAGAATAATTGCTTATTATATCAACTTTCATGATGTTTATTTGTAACAAGAATTACAATATGCTCCCTATGGGCTATATGTAAAATGTTCACTGTAGGAACACGATATACATCGACCATTTCATGTATAGGTATAAAAAGATATTGTAATTCTTGGACTCTGTATAACATATCCTCTTTGTAAATGCTTCAAATAAATAAGTTTATAACATACAGGTACATGTAGTGTCTGTGATCAGCAAGAATAAACTAGTCTATCAGCTAGCCCTCGGATGTTCTTCCGATAAAATACGACACACAGCCGAACAACGCTATCGAGGATGGATTTGGCAGGCCCTCACATGCGAACTTCGTTCGCTTATAGTTATAGCATCGAAAGAAAGCCCGAACGTCTAGCAGCAAGACTAAGAATAAACCTGCTACTGACGTTGACCTCGAAGGTCAAGGTTAAGTCAATTTGCATATTGTTATTATAAAGTGCCTAAGGGATGATATGGCAAATTGTCTCTATGTGTTGTGCAAGCTAAGATTTTGTAAACTGAAAAATAATTCTTTACAATTTGACCACCACTTTTAAACGTTTCAGATCATGAAATGATGACACTGGCAAATGGCAGATTGAAAGAAAATGCCAGTCTTGGTTTCTTGCTTATTATGTGCTTTTTTGCTGAAATAACCGACCTTTGACCCGATTGTCGAGTTCAAGTTGCACATTCTTGCATATGGTGCAGTAATAAATGTTTGAATCGAATCTGCTAGCTCATTCTCGTTGATCGCTGTACTGTCGTGTCTGACATGTGTAAGACATAGAGACAGAGATAAATTACGCTAGAGGCATGCATATTCGGATGCATATAAATGGCTAAGATTCAGTTACAGTTTGACGTAGATAATAGTTGTTGTAAATAGACAAACGGACGGAACATATCCCTATAGCCTAGCGCGTCCCCCCCCCCCCGAACAGTTGCCGCAAGTGGATAATAAAGTTTAGGACATACTGTCACTAAGAACTATATGTTCCTTCTCGTAAATGACAATCGGTTATACAATTATTTGACCTCTGACATCAGTCTCCATTCAGTGTCAAGCACTATTCACTATATACATGTAATTCCACATTTCTGTTATCTGATAGTTTAAAGGTCAAGTTCGGATAAGGATTAAACTTTAAGGTGTGAAAAACAGTTGTCTGATATACATGTAGCTATAGAAAAAGGTGATCCAGAACTAAAGAATGATCCTATGTAATCATTATGGCTCCACTGATAAGGTAACACTAATGTGAGAACCTGGGGTCGAATCCCTGGCCTTTAAAGGTCTGGTTCAGATTAGGTGAAAAACAGTTGTCTAGTATAGCTATAGAAAAAGATGGGTCTATGTAATCCTTATGTCTCCACTGATAAGATAACACTAATGTGAGAACCTGGGATTGAATCCCTGGCCTTTATCAATAGCAGAATGATATCTTTAATGTCACGTGGAATTGTAGTCTGTATTCAGACGCAGATTATATTTTGTCGTATTCCTAAAAAAACATTCTGAAATATGTTTTATTTAAATACTAATTGTGTGCACGTAGATAACCTATAACGTACAATCTAACAGTCAGCATGTACAATGCACATACAGAACGGAGGCTACTAACTGAGGATTCGAACACATAATTATAATCTATAGCCTTCATGGAACGTCCAACGCACACTATGTTTAATTATATTGATTTCAGCGACAATGGTATTAAATTACAAAAAAAAAGTCAAGACGACTGTTGACAGTCTAGCGGAATTGTGGACAACCGTGGCAAACATCATGGTCGCTATCAGACGACAAACCTAGGTCGCCATCTGGAAAACATATAATAAGCATTGTCAAAAACTATCTGTAATTGTTTCAATCAAATGTATCATTTACTCGATATGTATGAGACCACTTTCACATCGTCTTTTGATCAAAATGAAAAGAAGATATCCGTTCTAATAAGACGTACAAAAAAACGGTACCACTCAAAACTCAATGCGATTTTATTAAATCAACTGTGTCGTAACACGGGGAATCCATCATATGGTATTATTGTAACATTCAATGGTATTTCATTTAAAGTCTTGTTTGGTAACAAATCATGCAGATTTAAGCATAGCTTAATGTTGTAATGAAACCTGCTTTATTGAAACTGATATATGATCGATCGAAAGTCTCTACGGGTCAAAGGTCCCAACTTTCTATTTTTGGAAGAAAATGCTGTCAGTTTAAATATGACTATAAAGTAATGATAAATAATAAACAATAATGTACTAATAATAACGACTTAGTTCAAAGCACAAGACACAAAAACTGGGAAGAAATGCAACCTATACCAATATGTATGAATGCGTGTACGTACAATTTGTATCAAGCTTAATTACTCGCGTCACGGTGTGCGTGTGACAAGACGCATGAGAGTGTTTTTTGGTAGCTGTCCTGCGCAAAGGATAGTCACCACTTTACCTAATATAAAAAAGACATATGACCTTAGGATATACGGCTCTGTTAACAAAACTTGTGACCCCGCTTGATCTTTCTACCGCCGTCAGGCTAATATTTCACTTTGAATAGGTAGACATCCGTCCATTGTACTATGCATAGTGCTTCCTAACACAGAACCCAACCTTTTTTTTCAACTGTTTGCAGATAAAAAACAAATTATGATTTTTGTCAAAGCTTGTTTTAGAATTATAACAATTTGCGAAGAAAAGATATGATATTTCCGTTTATTATAAAAAGCTGGAAAAGTTCAGAAAACTGAACTTTTTCTTCTGTTATCGGTGGACTTGGCGCTTAAACTTTGTTTATAAATTGACGGAAACTATTGGACCTTAACCAATGCTTCATGAGGACTGAACTTTTTCGCATTAGATCTTGGTCAGTAGTTCAGAATGGTAGAAAGGGGTTGTTTTGTTCTTTTGGCATTTTATAGTCATGGGTGTGTCTGAATGTACGTGGTAAGTGAGACGTAAAATACACCGGTGGCCAATTTCAGTCAAAAGTGTATGCAAACATTGTAACTAACTATGAAGGGGAAAATGAATTTTTATGAAATTGTTTTGTAGAACTGTCGATAAATTTGACAACTTATTGCGACGTTTACTCTCAGATTCTAAAGAATCACAAGTAGTCTTAATGTTATTCTAGATATCGGGTTGGAATTAGTTCGATGGTCTTACCTGCCATTGTGGTCACAGCGAGTGAGATATAGTCTGTGAAAGTATCTGTAATCGTAAACCGACGGAGTCCCAATGCAGAAATCCAAACACGAAATGTAGTGTAAATAACCTAGTCTGTATATATAGGCGACGGTAAGGCGAGATGTGTCCCTTGGTTGGCTTGAAATGTGGTCTCTGGTACCTGGATACACTGGATACTAGGGTTCACCCCGCTTCGGATAGAATGCTCCACAAATGAAACATACAAAGCTTGTGGGAGCGGCACTCAGGTCAGGAGGTCGAACTGTTCATTCTGACGACACCAGTCGTTGCAGTTTTACCGCTTCCTCTAGGTTTGACCTCTTGAAACTGATTTTTTTTGGCATCACCCTTAGGTTATGTTCATGAGGGGGTAGGCGAATTAATCGTACGCTTCTGATATTAAATTCTGAGAAGCTATACGAGTGATTCCCTTTATATGTGTACTTCCCTTCGTCTGTCAATTTTGGCGCCAACCCATGCACTACTTAAATAGGATAAGAAAGTGATGAAACCTATAGTAACTACAGCAACCATTACAGGTTGCATATCAGAACGTGGGCTTATATGTTCAAACAAAAATAATGCCATGGGTGATAGTTTTAAGTGCTCATTCTATTAGTAACTCATAAGCTAAGCATTAAATATATATACACACCTCAGTCTGCATTCAATCATTTATTGCAATTTACTGAGTGTGACTATATAAATGTACCAACAGCCATTTACAATCTACGGAGTCACACACACACACACTACCAGTAAATATTGACTGAACGTGACTACTAAATATGACTTATGTCACAAAGGTTATGGCTTATAAATATATGTAAATTTGATCAGAGCCGATCTGTTATCGTACGTTTTATGCATACACAAATAGCCTGTTTACATAGCGATGTGGGTTTTCTTCGCTCTCTCACTAACTAGTCTATCTGCTAGAAATCGGATGTTCTTCCGATACAATACGACACACGACCGAACATCGCTATCGAGGATGGTTCGGGCAAGCCCTCACTGCGAACTTCGTTCGCTTATAGTATCGAAAGAAAGCCCGAACGTCTAGCAGCAAGACTAACTAACCCCTTGTATTGCCAGCAACCGCAAACGATTAATAGTGTTTGAAAATTATATGCTCAAACTGATTGGCCGCAACGGGGAGTGATAACGTACGTCAGCCTAATTTTACTATATTCAAATGAAGTCCATATGCAAATGTCACCTACTCGTTAAAATAAGCGCAACATAATTTACATATAGCAATATTATATAAATATCTACAAACACTGAGGCATGCGGATAACGTGGGCGTGGCTCAGTACATTAATCGTTTGCCGTTACAAGCATAAAAAGAGGTTTAGTAAGACAATGAAGCAAGATCCACTATGTACACATGCTAATCCATCTAAGATTTTAGACTCAATGATTCGTCGATGTATATCATTCTCTGTTTAGATTGACGAGTGCCAACTACGGCAAGATTTCTGCATCAGTTTAATATGAGTTTTGATTTAGTGTGAATTAAACTCGACAGGGCCCGGGTAAGTACCATTCCATTTGAAACATTATTCTCAATACTACCGATATAAATGAATGATGTACGTGGTAACTGACTAATTTAGACACACAGCGAGGGTATGATTAAAGAAACATAGTTTACAATTTAAATTTTTTTATTGCACTTTCCTGGATATCTCATTCCTTAAATCATTATCGCACGCTGGCATAAATCACCACCTAGCTTGGTGTTCATACATTCCCTTCCCTGTTTTTTTTTCTGTAGACAGACATGAATCTTGAAATCCCCGCGGGCTTGGAATCATTCTTACCAGCCAGATCGCCTTTTTTGCCCGCTTTCCTCAAGAGAAATATATTCTACCGTTGCCGCCGCAAAATAGTCTGTCGGTTTTACGACGGTGTTTAAAATAAACATCTACGTGATTCCAGGTCACATCATCATCTGTCAATTAATATAAAAGCGTAATTGTTATCATTGCTTTATTTAATAGTGGTGACGGGTGAAAGTCTGTCATTAAGTCATGCAGCCCAATGATGCTTATATCATCGCTATCTAGATGCTATCCAGGGGATACTATGTGAAAGAAGCTTTACTAAAATACTGCGTCTTGTGTCGTTTGTCTGAGTCTTAACATTTTAACGTCAGTACTTAATAAGAGACTTTGAGTAGCTACATAAGTACATAGTCTATTTGTTAAGGAGGGAGGCAATTACATTCTACTCTGGGGACTAAACAGTCGATTTTCAGTCATCAGTGATGCTGCCAATTTAATATGATGACAGTCCGATGGGAACGGTTTGGCTTTAAATGATGCTGATGATTACATCTCTCATGGGTTTAGTGTGTTTTCTTACATGAATATAAAATAGGTTTTGAACGAAGATTTCGTTTTATCTTCACCTGGTGCAAATTACAAAACTAAAATATTAGTCTAAGACGTCCCAAAATATGCCAGATACTGGAGGAAGCCATAAACAGCAGTCGGATTAATTTTGTTGGCGTTATTAGGACACCGTAGACCGTCACGTCTAAGACTGGATGATACGAATTATCATGAATCATGCTATGAGCTGAGTATCACGAGTCGCAAGACGTGTTAAAGGAAGCCTGAACCTGTATGTACAGGAAGTAGTTTTCAAGTTCGTTACGCCAATATCCGTTAAAGGAGCACAGTCTGCAACGCGAATTTCCAGACATGTACTACTCGAGTACCAGATCTATGCGTTGCGAGTATCATTGGCAACTCCTGTGTCTGGTACAGTCATGAGCGTTACCAGTTCTGTCATGCGCTGTCGTGTGCAAGTAAAGGTCAAACCCCACTGCGTAATCTTCCTACGTCGACTGACTGACAGTTATATATTATGTATATAGCGTTTGATTACGTAATTATTGTTTGTGCCACCCCACCCCCGTGCACCCCACCCCACTCGTACGTCCATGCAGAGACCACGGTGGCGAACAGTAAAACTTAAAAAGTCTTTACACAGAAAGATAGACAGGGAAAGGGAATTTCCTAGTATATTGTGTTGACATGTATTAACGTTTGATTAATAAATGCAATGTATCCTCTGTTTATTGTTTATTTGAATGGTGGTCTTTATGTGCGTCTTGCGTTTAATGTTTGCCGCAACTTGGTAATTACGCATCCAGCTACATTGTACACAAAATTATATTACCAAGATGTTTTATACGTACGTTCATGCGTTCTCAGTAGTATAGCGCCACCAACATTCACGTTAACTTAAAAAGTCTTATAGTTCACTAACTGACATCTACCAATCCGACTAACGGTTGGTGTATTACCATTTGTCAGTTAGTAGATATTTACACTGGTTATGGAAATATGTTACTAGTAATTTGCCAAATAGCCTACCAGTTTGATCAAGGATATCAGCTGTGCACTAATTAATTCAAAGTTGGTAAGCTACAAAGAGACAGAGAAGACGATAGTTTTGATTTAAAACTCTATCAACTAGAGATGTTATCTGATAAAAACATGAATAACATTATAAAGCTAAGAAATCGCAAAGACACCCACTATTATTTATTCGACCTGGTGTCACCAAGGTTGGTGTGTAGGGGTGATCCTAATGTTTAAAAATGTTTTTGTTTTTTTCCATGGAAAATTTTGGTCGGTCGGTCGATTTAAAAAAGTATATAAATAAAAAATCATCTTTGAATTCATGTTTCTTTGCCTCTCCTTTTCCTCCTTTCAATCATCTTTTCATTGGATTCCTAGAAACAAGCCCTTCTCAGCTTTTCTTAGGGACCGGTCAGTTTCTCCAGCCTGGGGGGGGGGGGGGGTGGATTCTTAAATCGGGCCGACAAAAAGTCACTGACCCCCCCTATCTGTAAAACCCAAAACAGGCTGACCCCCCTATCACTTAATTCTAAAACATGATGACCCCCCCCCCCCCCCCATATATGATATTCGCATGAGTGACAGGTATTTTTTGATCGTGACTCAGTGTGGACTGCTTGACTGTCTTGCATCTACTTTATAAGATCCCGGGTTTTTATATAGCACTATCATAATTATAATTATTGACTACCCAGGGTAAATATATTTGAAAAGGAGTTTAATAGCATCTTGACAGTGAAAGGTAGGGGGAAAGCTTTGAGAAGGGAATATGTACAGCTGTCATGGGGGGTCCTAGGGGGTCTCCCCCTAGAAGCCCAGGAGGTTTTTAACTCTGAAAAGTCAATATTGAGACTATTCAGACATTTTTAGAAAATCATTTCCAAGCTTTACAAGACAGCACCAACATGTAAAAAGCAACTACATAAGGTTGAAATATTTTTGAAATATAGTTTGATAGGATCTTGACAGTAAGAGGTAGGGGAGATCTTGAGACTGGGATGTGTACACCTCATGGGGGGGGGGGGAGGAAGGTTCCAAGGGGGTCTCCCCCTAGAACCCCTGGAGGTTTTTTCCCTCAATTTTGAGACTATTCAGACCCTTTCAGACAATAATTTCCAAGCCTTACAAGACAACACCAACATGTAAAAAACAACTACATAGGGTTGAAATACTTTTGAAATATACTTTGATAGCATCTTGACAGTAAGAGCGGAAGAGCTTGAGACTGGGATATGTCCACCTCATGCGGGGGGGGGGGTCTGAGGGGGTCTCCCTCTAGAAGCCCTGGAGGAATTTTACTCTTATAGCCAATATTTACACTATTTAGACCCTTCAAGCAATAACTTAATCCATGCTTTACAAGACAGCAAGTATCAGAAACTATTCTTTATAACTTACACTAAGGGTTGAAATATGTTCTTAAAAAGTTAAATGGCATCATTATATACATGTAGTAAAGGTCAGCACATCTAATGGTAGTATCATTGGTAGGGGAGATTTGGAGATTAAGGCAATTATAGACTATCTTGGCAAACATTTCACATCTTGAAAAGACAATATCATCTCAAATTAGAATAGGGTGAAAATATTTAAGAAAAGTTTAATACCATTATGACAGTAAAAAGGTTGTTGGTGCATCTGATTGTTGGTTGAATGCATGAGTGACCTCTGGGGGTGAGGAAGTCCTTGGGGTTTTCCCCCTGGCAGATATGGAGTTTTTTGCTTGAGATACTAAGGCAATGTTTAGGTTATTCATAACCTTTGAGGTAATATTTCCAAGCTTCGAAAAGCTAACGTAAATGTACGTTTTAAATGAGTTTCCTATATCACATAAAATAGACATGTAACATTAGTATAGGGGCATTAATATATGTATAATAAAGTCACCGGTATGTTAGAGAACTTTAGGTGGATATTGTGTTTTATTGTGTTTTTGTGTGGTCATTGTGTTTTAAATTGTGATTGAAGAAAAAAATCCTTTCTACAATGGCATATAGCCTTGTCTGAAATGTGGTACATGTCAATATTTGTTCTTACATGAATTCTTTAATATTACTTATAACTTCAAACATAACTATACATATACATATACATGTATTACCTAGCTACCACACTAGTTACAGAACATGTTATGTAAATGCTTGGCTGTTTCACAATCAATGCTTTACTTATATTGCAGTTTGGGGCAAACTTGAAGGTTTCGTAATGGCAATTTTCATAGATAGTTTATAAATGAAATTAATCTAAATTGTTCTACTCGTCATGTTATTGACACTACAAATCACCACATCTCATCAGATTCCAGTTTCTGTTATACCCTAGGTATGACCACCTAAAGTTCTCTGACATACCGGTGACTATACTATACATGCAATATTAATAATGTCCCTGTACCAATTTTACGGGCCCATTTTTATGTGACATGGGAAACTCATTTAAAACTTACATTTACGTAACTTAGCTTTTCAAAGCTGGGAAATATTACCTCAAAGGTTATGAATAACCTAAAAGTTGCCTTAATAGAAACAAAAAACCTCCAGATCTGTCAGGACGACAACCCCCAAGGACTCCCTCAGCGCCAGAGGTCAAAGGGGGGAGGTCAGTGAGTTTTTGTCGACCCGATCGTATTTTTCTAATTCAAAAATTGGTCTTCTAGTTCAAGTGTCGGTCTTCTAATTCAAGTGTTGGTCTTCTAATTCAAGTGTCGGTCTTCTAATTCAAAAATCGGTCTCCTATACTATACTATACTATACTATACTATACTATACTATACTATACTATACTATACTATACTATACTATACTTTACTATACTATACTATACTATACTATACTATACTGTACTATACTATACAATACTATACTATACTTTACTATACTATACTATACTATACTATACTATACTACTAGTATACTATACTATACTATACTATACTATACTATACTATACTATACTATACTATACTATACTATACTATACTATACTATACTATACATTGCTATACTATACTTTACTATACTATACTATACTATACTATACTATACTATACTATACTATACTATACTATACTATACTATACTATACTATAGTATATACTATACTACATTATAGTGTAGTGTAGTGTATTGTAGTGTAGTGTAGTATAGTATTGAGGAGTGTTGTATTTCCGTATTTGTTTGCCCAGAGTTTACTTGTATTGTTCATCAAATAGAGATGCCAGTATTATGATAGTGGACTCAGGTTACTAGTATTTATTTCTGTTTCATTATAGCCTCTTTTCGCCGGTTTCCAGGTGAAGAATTTAATTTTCTTTTGAAATTCTTTTTCGTTACTACATGTTCGTATGTATCTGATCGTTTGACCCTTAATGGACCCTTTGAAGACTGAGTTCGGGCGGCAGTATTACCTGTGTAAATATTGGAATGAGTTTTGATATCCAATACTTTGTGTTATTGGTGCCGTTGACATTTGTGGATTGTGAAATGTTACTTCCGTATCTGAGCTTTCCAACGAAAATTTGAAAGTTGGATGTATTTGGTTTATTTTTTCACTCAGATTATTTAGTTCAACTTGGGTGCCACAAAATATCATGAAAACGCCACCCCTGAAATGTGTCCAGAGTGATATTTTATCCGTGTAGATTTCAATAATGCGACTTTCCAGTTCATGGAATGTCGGCTATTTCGGGTGATGCCCAAGAGCCAATGCACATGCATGTTTGTGTGTAGAATTCTCCTTTAAATTTAAATGTGTTTTTCGTGAGAATCACATAATAGTTTTAGGAGATGCACAGGTGGTGGTTTTGGAATGCTATAGTCGATTGTTTGTGTAACTGGCGAGTCAAGTGCTTCGACAACTGACTGCATTGCGCCAGACTGCAAAGTATGTGTGTACATACCACATGTAAAGTGACTAGTATCCAATTTTCAGGAACTACATACAGTAGCTTCTGATGCCATGTGATGATACACTTTGTGCAAGTGTGAGACATATCTCGCTGGACACCCACAAATGAGATCCCATTGGTCTTCAACACAACATACAGTCTCTATATTAACGGATCTCATCTACGAGATGCAATAACTAAACACTGGGACGTAATAGCAGACAATGAGATATGAAATCAATTATATCCAAAAAGACCAATCATAGCACAGAAGCGAAACATAAACTTAAAAGACAAATAGGTCAACACTCAATTGCAGCATTCCGAATTTAAAAATCTAGCGGAAATAAAACGAGATAATATTATAATATAGTATAGTATAGTATATAGTACAATATATAGTATATAGCACAGTCTAGTATATAGTATATTATAGTATAGTATAGTATATAGTATAGTATAGTATATAGTAAAGTATAGTATAGTATAGTATGGTATAGTAGAGTATAGTATAGTAGAGTATAGTATAGTATACTATATAGTACAGTATATAGTTTAGTATAGTATAGTATAGTATAGTATGGTACATAGTATAGAGCATAGTATAGTGTATAGTGTAGTCTAGTATATAGTATAGTATAGTATAGTATAGTATAGTATAGTATAGTATATAGTACAGTATAGTATAGAATAGTCTAGAATATAGTATATAGTAGAGTATATAGTAAAGACAAGTATATAGTACAGTATATAGTACAGTATATAGCATAGTCTAGTATATAGTATAATATAGTATAGAATAGTATAGTATAGTATAGTATATAGTACAGGATATAGCATAGTCTAGTATATAGTGCAGTATAGTATAGTATAGTATAGTATAGTATAGTATAGTATAGTATAGTATAGTATAGTATAGTATAGTACAGTATAGTATAGTATAGTATAGTATATAGTAAAGAATATATTATATAGCATAGTCTAGTATATAGTATAGTATAGCATAGTACAGTATAGTATAGTATAGTATATAGTACAGAATATATTATATAGCATAGTCTAGTATATAGTGCAGTATAGTATAGTATAGTATAGTATATAGTATAGTATAGTATAGTATAGTATAGTATAGTATAGCATAATATATTATAGCATAGTATAGTATAATATAGTATAGTATAATATATAGTACAGAATATAGTATAGTCTAGTATATAGTATAGTACAGTATTGTATAGTCTATAGTATAGTATAGTATAGCATAATATAGTATAGCATAGTATAGTATAATATAGTATAGTATAATATATAGTACAGAATATAGTATAGTCTAGTATAGTATAGTATAATACAGTATAGTATTGTATACTATACTATATAGTATAGTATAGTATAGTACAGTATAATATAGTATAGTATAGTATAGTACAGTAGAGTACAGTACAGTACAGTATAGTATATTATAGTATAGTATAGTATAGTATAGTATAGTATATAGTACAATATATAGTATATAGCACAGTCTAGTGTATAGTATAGTATAGTATAGTATAGTATAGTATAGTATAGTATATAGTAAAGAATATATTATATAGCATAGTCTAGTATATAGTATAGTATAGCATAATACAGTATAGTATAGTATAATATAGTATAGTATAGTATAGTATATAGTATAGTATTGTCTAGTATAGTATAGCATAATATAGTATAGCATAGTATAGTATAAATATAGTATAGTATAATATATAGTACAGAATATAGTATAGTCTAGTATATAGTATAGTACAGTATTGTATACTATACTATATAGTATAGTATAGTATAGTACAGTATAATATAGTATAATATAGTATAGTATATAGTATAGTATAGTATATAGTAAAGTATAGTATAGTATAGTATGGTATAGTAGAGTATAGTATAGTATGATATAGTATAGTATACTATATAGTACAGTATATAGTTTAGTATAGTATAGTATAGTATAGTATAGTATAGTATAGTATATAGTACAGTATCATATAGAATAGTCTAGTATATAGTATATAGTATAGTATATAGTATATAGTAAAGACAAGTATATAGTACAGTATATAGTATAGTATATAGTACAGTATACAACATAGTCTAGTATATAGTATAATATAGTATATAATAGTATAGTATAGTGTAGTATATAGTACAGTATATATCATAGTCTAGTATATAGTGCAGTATAGTATAGTATATTATAGTATAGTATAGTATAGTATATAGTACAGACTATATTATATATCATAGTCTAGTATATAGTGCAGTATAGTATAGTATAGTATATAGTATAGTATAGTCTAGTATAGTATAGCATAGCATAATATAGTATAGCATAGTATAGTATAATATAGAATAGTATAATATATAGTACAGAATATAGTATAGTCTAGTATATAGTATAATACAGTATTGTATAGTATAGTATATAGTATAGTATAGTATAGTACAGTAGAGTAGAGTACAGTACAGTACAGAATAGTATAGTATATAGTACATAATATATTATATAGCATAGTCTAGTATATAGTATAGTATAGCATAGTACAGTATAGTATAGTATAGTATAGTATAGTATATAGTACATAATATATTATATAGCATAGTCTAGTATATAGTACAGTATAGTATAGTATAGTATATAGTATAGTATAGTCTAGTATAGTATAGTATAGCATAATATAGTATAGCATAGTATAGTATAATATAGTATAGTATAATATATAGTACAGAATATAGTATAGTCTAGTATATGGTATAGTACAGTATTGTATACTATACTATATAGTATAGTATAGTATAGTACAGTACAGTACAGTAGAGTACAGTACAGTACAGTATAGTATAGTATAGTACAATGTATAGTATATAGTATATAGCATAATATAGCATATAGTGTAGTCTAGTATAGTATAGTATAGTATATAGTATATAGTATAGTATAGCATAGCATAATATAATATAGCATAGTATAGTATAATGTAGTATAGTATAATATATAGTACAGAATATAGTATAGTCTAGTATAGTATTGTATAATACAGTATAGTATTGTATACTATACTATATAGTATGGTATAGTATAGTACAGTATAATATAGTATAGTATAGTATATAGTACAATATATAGTATATAGCACTGTCTATTATATAGTATAGTCTAGTATAGTATAGTATATAGTATAGTATAGTATATAGTACAATATATAGTATATAGCACAGTCTAGTGTATAGTATAGTATAGTATAGAATAGTATAGTATAGTATAGTATATAGTACAGGATATAGCATAGTCTAGTATATAGTGCAGTATAGTATAGTATAGTATAGTATAGTATAGTATAGTATAGTATAGTATAGTATAGTATAGTATAGTACAGTATAGTATAGTATAGTATAGTATATAGTAAAGAATATATTATATAGCATAGTCTAGTATATAGTATAGTATAGCATAGTACAGTATAGTATAGTATAGTATAGTATATAGTAAAGAATATATTATATAGCATAGTCTAGTATATAGTATAGTATAGCATAATACAGTATAGTATAGTATAGTATAGTATAGTATAGTATAGTATATAGTATAGTATTGTCTAGTATAGTATAGCATAATATAGTATAGCATAGTATAGTATAAATATAGTATAGTATAATATATAGTACAGAATATAGTATAGTCTAGTATATAGTATAGTACAGTATTGTATACTATACTATATAGTATAGTATAGTATAGTACAGTATAATATAGTATAATATAGTATAGTATATAGTATAGTATAGTATATAGTAAAGTATAGTATAGTATAGTATGGTATAGTAGAGTATAGTATAGTATGATATAGTATAGTATACTATATAGTACAGTATATAGTTTAGTATAGTATAGTATAGTATAGTATAGTATAGTATAGTATATAGTACAGTATCATATAGAATAGTCTAGTATATAGTATATAGTATAGTATATAGTATATAGTAAAGACAAGTATATAGTACAGTATATAGTATAGTATATAGTACAGTATACAACATAGTCTAGTATATAGTATAATATAGTATATAATAGTATAGTATAGTGTAGTATATAGTACAGTATATATCATAGTCTAGTATATAGTGCAGTATAGTATAGTATATTATAGTATAGTATAGTATAGTATATAGTACAGACTATATTATATATCATAGTCTAGTATATAGTGCAGTATAGTATAGTATAGTATATAGTATAGTATAGTCTAGTATAGTATAGCATAGCATAATATAGTATAGCATAGTATAGTATAATATAGAATAGTATAATATATAGTACAGAATATAGTATAGTCTAGTATATAGTATAATACAGTATTGTATAGTATAGTATATAGTATAGTATAGTATAGTACAGTAGAGTAGAGTACAGTACAGTACAGAATAGTATAGTATATAGTACATAATATATTATATAGCATAGTCTAGTATATAGTATAGTATAGCATAGTACAGTATAGTATAGTATAGTATAGTATAGTATATAGTACATAATATATTATATAGCATAGTCTAGTATATAGTACAGTATAGTATAGTATAGTATATAGTATAGTATAGTCTAGTATAGTATAGTATAGCATAATATAGTATAGCATAGTATAGTATAATATAGTATAGTATAATATATAGTACAGAATATAGTATAGTCTAGTATATGGTATAGTACAGTATTGTATACTATACTATATAGTATAGTATAGTATAGTACAGTACAGTACAGTAGAGTACAGTACAGTACAGTATAGTATAGTATAGTACAATGTATAGTATATAGTATATAGCATAATATAGCATATAGTGTAGTCTAGTATAGTATAGTATAGTATATAGTATATAGTATAGTATAGCATAGCATAATATAATATAGCATAGTATAGTATAATGTAGTATAGTATAATATATAGTACAGAATATAGTATAGTCTAGTATAGTATTGTATAATACAGTATAGTATTGTATACTATACTATATAGTATGGTATAGTATAGTACAGTATAATATAGTATAGTATAGTATATAGTACAATATATAGTATATAGCACTGTCTATTATATAGTATAGTCTAGTATAGTATAGTATATAGTATAGTATAGTATATAGTAAAGTATAGTATAGAATAGTATAGTATAGTAGAGTATAGTATAGTATAGTATGATATAGCATAGTATACTATATAGTACAGTATATAGCTTAGTATAGTATAGTATAGTATGGTACATAGTATAGAGCATAGTATAGTATATAGTGTAGTCTAGTATTTAGTATATTATAGTATAGTATAGTATAGTATAGTATAGTATAGTATATAGTACAGTACAGTATAGAATGGTCTAGTATATAGTATATAGTATAGTATATAGTAAAGACAAGTATATAGTACAGTATATAGTACAGTATATAGCATAGTCTAGTATATAATATAATATAGTATAGAATAGTATAGTATAGTGTAGTAGTTAGTATAGTATATAGCATAGTCTAGTATATAGTGCAGTATAGTATAGTATATTATAGTATAGTATAGTATAGTATAGTATAGTATATAGTACAATATATAGTATATAGCACAGTCTAGTGTATAGTATAGTATAGTATAGTACAGTATAGTATAGTATAGTATATAGTAAAGAATATATTATATAGCATAGTCTAGTATATAGTATAGTATAGCATAATACAGTATAGTATAGTATAGTATAGTATATAGTATAGTATTGTCTAGTATAGTATAGCATAATATAGTATAGCATAGTATAGTATAATATAGTATTGTATAATATATAGTACAGAATATAGTATAGTCTAGTATATAGTATAGTAGAGTATTGTATACTATACTATATAGTATAGTATAGTATAGTATAGTACAGTATAATATAGTATAGTATAATATATAGTACAGAATATAGTATAGTGTAGTATAGTATAGTATAATACAGTATAGTATTGTATACTATACTATATAGTATAGTATAGTATAGTATAGTATAGTACAGTATAATATAGTATAGTATAGTACAGTAGAGTAGAGTACAGTATAGTATAGTATAGTACAATGTGTAGTATATAGTATATAGCATAGTATAGTATATAGTGTAGTCTAGTATATAGTATAGTATAGTATATAGTATAGTACAGTAGAGTATAGTATAGTATATAGTACAGTATATAGTATATAGCATAGTCTAGTATATAGCATTGTATAGTATAGTGTATAGTATAATATAGTTTATAGTATATAGTATAGTATAATATATAGTACAGTATACAGTATATAGCATAGTTTAGTATATAGTAGAGTATAGCATGGTATAGTATAGTAAAGTATAGTGTAGTATATAGTACAGTATATAGCATAGTCTAGTATATAGTATAGTATAGAATAGCATAGTATATTAGAGTAGAGTATATAGTATAGTGCAGTGTAGTATATAGTATAGTATAGCATAGTATATAGTACATTAGATAGTATAGTCTAGTATATAGTACAGTATATAGTATATAGCATAGTCTAGTATATATCATAGTATAGTATAGTATAGTACAGTGTATATTGTACAGTATAGTGTATAGTATAATATAGTATAGTATATAGTATAGTATAGCATAGTATAGTATAGCATAGTACAGTATAGTATAGTATATAGTACAGAATATAGTATATAGTATAGTCTAGTATATAGCATAGTATAGTATAGTATAGTACAGTGTATATTGTATAGTATAGTGTATAGTATAATATAGTTTATCATATATAGTATATTAAAATATATAGTACAGTATACAGTATATAGCATAGTCTAGTATATAGTACAGTATAGCATAGTATAGTCTAGTATATAGTATAGTATTGTATAGTATAGTATATATTTTATAGTAAAGACAAGTATATAGTACAGTATATAGTATAGTATATAGTACACGAGTATATAGCATAGTGTAGTATATAGTATAGTATAGTATAGAATAGTATAGTATAGTGTAGTATATAGTACAGTATATGGCATAGTCTAGTATATAGTATAGTATAGTATAGTATAGAATAGTATAGTATAGAATATTAGAGTAGAGTATATAGTATAGTGTAGTGTAGTATATAGTATAGTATAGCATAGCATAGTATAGTCTAGTATAGTATAGTCTAGTATAGTATATAGTACAGTCTAGTATAGTATATAGTATAGCATAGTCTAGTTTAGTATATTATAGTATATAGTATATAGCATAGTTAAATACATAGTTAATAGCATAGTGTAGTATATAGTACAGTACAGTATAGTTTAATATATAGTATATAGCATAGTATAATATATAGTATAGTATAGTATACTATAGTATATAGTATAGTATAGTATATAATATAGTATAATATAGTGTAGTATACTATATAGTACAGTGTATAGTATATATCATAGTCTACTATATAGTACAGTATAGTATAATATACCATATACTATACAATACTATCCTATGCTATAATATATACGATACACTATACTATACTATATACTCTACTATATAATATACTATATTATACTATATACTACACTTGCCTATATACTATACTATGCAACACTACACTATGCTATATTCAATATACTCTACTATACACTACTATATTATACCATACTATACTATACTAGAATATACTATCCTATACTATACTATACTATACTATACTATACTATACTATACTATACTAATTTTATACGATACTATACTTGACTATACTATACTATACTATACTATACTATACTATACTAATTTTATATGATACTATGCTTGACTATATACTATATACAATAGTATAGGTATACTATAGTATGCTATACTATAACCTACACTATACTATGCTATATTCCATATACTAGTATATTATACCATACTATACTATACTATACTACACGACACTATACCATATACCATATACTCTACTATACTCTATTATACTATAGTATACTTAAGCAATAAACTCAATATATTTCGTTCACTGGTCAAAACCGAGTGGTATACCATTCCCAGGGGTGGTTTATCGCTATTATATTATACCAGTATATTGAAACTGTCGGAAACAAGATATGACGCAACATTTTTTGGTTTCATCCCTGCGCGGACTATAACGTTCGTAGACGAACAGTGAGAGAACATCAAAATTTGGACACGTGCCAACTGTGCATTATCGCTCAGTTTAGACGTGGTAGTTCGATGCCTAGATCAATCAGATCTCTCGATTTGCGCCATCAATATACTGGACTGTATACTATACTATATACCACATACTCTACTATACTATAATCTACTACACTATACTATACTATACTATACTAGACTATACTAGATTATACTAGACTCTATACTATATACGATAGTGTAGGAATAGAATAATATTATAGTATATTATTGTACAGTATATAGTAGAGTATATTATACAGTACTGTATGGTATAGTATGCTATACTATACACTACACTATAATATACACTATACACTATATTCCATATATTCTACTATACTATAATCTACTACACTATACTATACTATACTATACTATGCTATACTAGACTCTATACTGTATACAATAGTGTAGGTATAGAATAATATTATACCCCCGGTAGTATATTATTGTACTGTATATAGTAGAGTATATTATATAGTACTGTATGGTATAGTATGCTATACTATACACTACACTATAATATACACTATACACTATATTCCATATACTCTACTATACTCTAGTATATTATACTATACTATACTAGACTATACTATACTTTGCTATGCTATACTATATACCATATGCTCTACTATACTCTACTATACTATACTCTGCTAGACTATATATGATAGTATAGGTATAGAATAATATTATAGTATTGTATTGTACAGTATATAGTATAGTACGGTATGGTATAGTATGCTATACTATACACTAAACTATACTATATTCCACATACTCTACTATACTCTAGTATATTATACCATAATATACTATACTATACTATACTATTATATACTATAATATACAATACTATACTATGCTATGCTATACTATATACCATATACTATACTTTACTATATACCATACTGTATGATATACTATGCTATACTATACTACACTACACTATACTATATTCCACATACTCTACTATACTCTAGTATATTATACCATAATATACTATACTATACTATTATATACTATAATATACAATACTATACTATGATATGCTATACTATATACCATATACTATACTTTACTATATACCATACTATATGATATACTATGCTATACTATACTACACTACACTATACTATATACTCTACTATATTATACTATACTATACTATTCTATACTATATAATATACTATATTATAATATATACTACACTATACTATGTACTATACTATACTACACAAAATAACATATACTCTACTATACTATACTATGTACTATACTATACTACCAGTATACTATACTCTATATTATACTATATAATGTACTATACTAGACTATATATAATATGTACTATATATTATAGTATAGGTATCGAATAATATAGTATAGTATTGTACAGTATATAGTATACTATACTATGTAGTATGGTATATAGTATAGTATATAGTATACTAGTAGTATAGAATAGTATAGTATAGTATAGTATAGTATGGTTTAGTATAGTATACAGTATAATATAGTATAGTATATAGTACAGTATATAGCATAGTCTAGTGTATAGTATAGTATAAAATAGTATAGTTTATGGTATATAGCATAGCATAGTATAGCATAGTATAATATAGTATAGTACATTGTACAGTACAGTGTAGTATATTATAGTATAGTATAGTGTAGTATAGTACAGTATAGTATAGTGCAGAATAGTAAAGTATAGTATATAGTATATAGCATAATAAAATACATAGTATATAGTATAGTTTAATATATAGTACAGTACATAGCATATAGCAATATAGCATTATAGTCTGGTATATAGTACAGTATAGTATAGTATAGTTTAGTATAGTATAGTTTAGTATATACATGCAGTATAGTATAGTATACTATATAGTATAGTATAATATAGTATAGTATACTATATAGTACAGTATATAGTATAGTCTGGTATATAGTATACTATACTATATAGTAGAGTATACTATACTATATACCATATACTATACTATACTATACACTATAATTTACTATATACCATACTATATGATATACTATACTATACTTGATTTAATACTATACTATACTACACTACACTACACTATACTATATTCCATATACTCTACTCTACTATATTATACCACACTATACTATATTATATTATACTATGCTATCATGCTATACACCATATACTATACTATATTATATAATATACTATATTATACTATATACTATACTTGACTATATACGATACTATACTATACTATGCTATATACCATATACTATACTATACTCTACTATACACCATATACTATACTCTACTATACTACACTATACTATATACCATATACTATACTCTACTATACTACACGACTATATACCATATAGTATACATTACTATACTATACTAGACTACCATACTAGACTATATACTATATAATATAGTATAGGTATAGAATATTATAGTATAGTATTGTACAGTATATTGTATAGTACAGTATATAGTATAGTATAATATAGTATATAGTATATAGCATAGCATAGTATATAGTATATAGTCTTGTATAGTTTATAGTATAGTACCATACACTATTATAAGCCCAGTGGATGTATTTGTATTGAACAAAATGTTCACTTGGTAAGCCCACATAGGGCAAGTAAATAAATAAAACAAACTATACTATACTTTGTACTTGATCTTTTTTTCATTATCATTTGTGTCAATATGACTTGAAATGATTTAAACTTTTGAAACCCTAAAATTAGTGATACTTTTATGATATAACTAAGTTGTGTTTTACTTATGAATGGTGCTCTAAATGGCCTCCAAAAGGTGTTCATTTTTCAAAAGATCTTACCATGGGAGGGTGACACCCCCTCCCACTTGTATAGCATGCACGCATGGGCATAGCATGCACTTCTCCCGACACTTTTTCAAGTTCTCTCCCTACTTTGAAACTTACTGAAACCCCTAGGTTTACAATTATGTTAATTTCATTTCTAATAATGTACTTTATAATTAGCTGAATTAATCTATAATGATAATAGTTCACTCAATGTAAGAGATATCCTAGAACTTTTGGTTACTAAAACCATGAATATTTTGCACAGCTATGAACAGACAATCATACTTCTCATAGGGTTCCTGCCTAAAGAGCTTTATATATTGCAAGAAAGAACAAGAATATTTCTTGTCAACAGATGTGGGGGGGGGGGGCAGTGTTTTTTTATTTGTCAGCAGGGGTGGGGTGAACAAAAAGTCAGCGTAAAATCTGATCGCTCCCTAAAATCAGTCTCATTCAACAACAAAAAATAAAACTGAATCAAATAAAATGAAATCATTCACCACTTACATGCTAGCTTCACTCTGTGTATAACATGTAAAATTGTCAGATATATAGAAGTCCACACTGGTTTTCTGTTCATTTTACATTTTATTACTTATTAATATTATCCATGATTTAAGTTATATGACTATATCTCTTTGCAATATCCAAAATTTTTCTAATGACAAAAGATTGTGTCTTTTAACATTCTCATTTAACAAGTGCTTGAAGTACAAATTACAAAAACACATGTGTGTTTACACCAACGAAGAGAGCCAAGAGACAAGATTAAACAAAATTCACATTTTTATACCTAATTTTCATGTCACTGATGAGATCATCATATGCTTAACACTTCTTCATCTATATACCCCAAGAGCCATTCAAATTAATTTCCAGCTCATTACTTTTGGAATTAAAGATTATTTTACCAAAAAGACACATTTTAGCCATAATTTGCATATCAATAATGGAATCATCATGTTCTGAATAATTCTTAAAGCAATAAAAAAAAAAATTGTTTGATTCCGGTTATCTGACCCTGCCTAGTTTTTCACTGCCGACCCTAACCTTTTTATTAAGAAGTTCAAGAAAAAAATTGTAACATCACAAAAATTATGAAGTCTCGCAAGAATTGGTGGATACACAAACTGACATCAATTTAAAAAGACAATATAAAACTTTTCTTCCAAAATGTAATGACTGTACATCTGATGAGAAGAAACCAAAAACAGAGAGCATATGGAGAACAATGAAAAACATAACTACCTCAGATATGAAAAAAAATATTTAGAAAAAAAGAAATATAAAATGGCATTGTAGCACAACTATTGTTTTCCAAAATACTGCCAATGGCGATGTAGCACAACTGTAGTTTTTTAAAATATTTATCCATATGCTAGTCCATTCTAAAAATAGGTGTTCATTTGTTGAATGACTATCCAGTTGCCTATCCAACCATGTTATGTTTGTCACATATGTGATTATTGGGCTGTTGCTAGGGATATTTGCATACATTTTTTGAATGTTTACTAACTGCCTACCAGATGGTGTTTTTATTTAACCAAAATATACTGCCATTTGGTTGTTGCTAAGGCCATGGTCATGGTTGCTAGGGCCAATTGTGTCAAACTATTCTAAAGGAAATCTGCAGAACAACACTTCTAGAACCATCTCACCAAATTTCAGTTTCCCTGACCAAGTACTTTTTGAGATATAAATTTTTGACCAATTTACATGTTTACACCTAATTTGGATGTTACTGATGAGATCATTATATGCTTAATATTTCTTCATCTATACACCGGCAGATACATCCCTGGTAAAAGTTCAGCCCAATCTACTGAGTAGTTTTGGAATTGTAGGTTTTTAACCAAAAAGCCCTACTTTGCATATTACACATGGAAACATCATGTCATGAACAAATCTTAATTTACACACCCCTGAGAATGTTCCCACCAAATTTCAGGCCAATCTGCCCAGTAGTTTTGAAGTTTAAATTCTTTGACAAAAATCACATTTTTGACCCAAAACCCATATATCTGATGTGATCATTTTCATTTGAACAATTTCACTACTAGACATCCAATATAACATGACCACCAAGTATCAAAGAAATCGGACTGCAGTTTTCGACTAAGTTGTTTACACACACACACACACACACACACACACACACACACTCTTCATTTCAATTGTATTAAAAATGTTCAAAATAGAGCTCATGTCCTTGTGCACAACTAATTGATTTAAGATCTAAATTTCTGTTTTACTACACATAGAGTCTGAAGTTATTTTTTTTTCTCTTAGAGACGAGCAAAACAACAGCTTCTTTGAATAGGACATCTGTTATGTACTGTGTAACAAACCTGTAAGAGATAAGAAAGTTAACAAAGGATTAATACATTTATTGTTCAACTCTAAAACTTGCAAATATTTATGGTCAAAGTATTGGTGTAGTATTTGATCATGATTTCTTTTGCTAGTTATGTTTCTGTTAAATGAGATTTGGAAAAGAGCAAAGTTTGCAAGGCTAGGTACATGTAACTCTGGTGTCCGGTCTCAGTTACATGTACATGCTAAAAATCAAAATGGCTGACATTTTTCTTATTAATTTTAGTAGTTTAATCTAAGATGGGTAGAAGTAGGTGAAAAACAGTGACAGTGTTGTTGTAGCATGAATCAATTTGGAAAAGAGTATAGTTTGTAAGGCTAGGTAACTCTGGTGTCTGGTCTCCTAGTTACATGCTAAATATCAAAATGGCTGACATTTTTCTAACAAATTTTAGTAGTTTAGTCTAAGATGGATAGAAATAGGTGAAAAACAGTGACAGTGTTATTGTAGCATGAATGAATTTGGAAAAGAGTATAGTTTGTAAGGCTAGGTAACTCTGGTGTCTGGTCTCCTAGTTACATGCTAAAAATCAAAATGGCTGACATTTTTCTATCAAATTTTAGTAGTTTAGTCTAAGATGGATAGAAATAGGTGAAAAACAGTGACAGTGTTATTGTAGCATGATTCAATTTGGAAAAGAGTATAGTTTGTAAGGCTAGGTAACTCTGGTGTCTGGTCTCCTAGTTACATGCTAAAAATCAAAATGGCTGACATTTTTCTAATAAATTTTAGTAGTTTAGTCTAAGATGGATAGAAATAGGTGAAAAACAGTGACAGTGTTATTGTAGCATGATTCAATTTGGAAAGGAGTATAGTTTGTAAGGTTAGGTAACTCTGGTGTCTGGTCTCCTAGTTACATGCTAAAAATCAAAATGGCGGACATTTTTCTAATAAATTTTAGTAGTTTAGTCTAAGATGGATAGAAATAGGTGAAAAACAGTGACAGTGTTATTGTAGCATGATTCAATTTGGAAAGGAGTATAGTTTGGAAGGCTAGGTAACTCTGGTGTCTGGTCTCCTAGTTACATGCTAAAAATCAAAATGGCTGACATTTTTCTAACAAATTTTAGTAGTTTAGTCTAAGATGGATAGAAATAGGTAAAAAACAGTGACAGTGTTATTGTAGCATGAATGAATTTGGAAAAGAGTATAGTTTGTAAGGCTAGGTAACTCTGGTGTCTGGTCTCCTAGTTACATGCTAAAAATCAAAATGGCGGACATTTTTCTAATAAATTTTAGTAGTTTAGTCTAAGCTGGATAGAAATAGGTGAAAAACAGTGACAGTGTTATTGTAGCATGAATGAATTTGGAAAAGAGTATAGTTTGTAAGGCTAGGTAACTCTGGTGTCTGGTCTCCTAGTTACATGCTAAAAATCAAAATGGCTGACATTTTTCTAACAAATTTTAGTAGTTTAGTCTAAGATGGATATAAATAGGTAAAAAACAGTGACAGTGTTATTGTAGCATGAATGAATTTGGAAAAGAGTATAGTTTGTAAGGCTAGGTAACTCTGGTGTCTGGTCTCCTAGTTACATGCTAAAAATCAAAATGGCTGACATTTTTCTAACAAATTTTAGTAGTTTAGTCTAAGATGGATAGAAATAGGTGAAAAACAGTGACAGTGTTATTGTAGCATGAATGAATTTGGAAAAGAGTATAGTTTGTAAGGCTAGGTAACTCTGGTGTCTGGTCTCCTAGTTACATGCTAAAAATCAAAATGGCTGACATTTTTCTAATAAATTTTAGTAGTTTAGTCTAAGATGGATAGAAATAGGTGAAAAACAGTGACAGTGTTATTGTAGCATGAATGAATTTGGAAAGGAGTATAGTTTGTAAGGCTAGGTAACTCTGGTGTCTGGTCTCCTAGTTACATGCTAAAAATCAAAATGGCTGACATTTTTCTAACAAATTTTAGTAGTTTAGTCTAAGATGGATAGAAATAGGTGAAAAACAGTGACAGTGTTATTGTAGCATGAATGAATTTGGAAAAGAGTATAGTTTGTAAGGCTAGGTAACTCTGGTGTCTGGTCTCCTAGTTACATGCTAAAAATCAAAATGGCTGACATTTTTCTAACAAATTTTAGTAGTTTAGTCTAAGATGGATAGAAATAGGTAAAAAACAGTGACAGTGTTATTGTAGCATGAATGAATTTGGAAAGGAGTATAGTTTGTAAGGCTAGGTAACTCTGGTGTCTGGTCTCCTAGTTACATGCTAAAAATCAAAATGGCTGACATTTTTCTAACAAATTTTAGTAGTTTAGTCTAAGCTGGATAGAAATAGGTGAAAAACAGTGACAGTGTTATTGTAGCATGAATGAATTTGGAAAAGAGTATAGTTTGTAAGGCTAGGTAACTCTGGTGTCTGGTCTCCTAGTTACATGCTAAAAATCAAAATGGCTGACATTTTGCTAACAAATTTTAGTAGTTTAGTCTAAGATGGATAGAAATAGGTAAAAAACAGTGACAGTGTTATTGTAGCATGAATGAATTTGGAAAGGAGTATAGTTTGTAAGGCTAGGTAACTCTGGTGTCTGGTCTCCTAGTTACATGCTAAAAATCAAAATGGCTGACATTTTGCTAACAAATTTTAGTAGTTTAGTCTAAGATGGATAGAAATAGGTAAAAAACAGTGACAGTGTTATTGTAGCATGAATGAATTTGGAAAGGAGTATAGTTTGTAAGGCTAGGTAACTCTGGTGTCTGGTCTCCTAGTTACATGCTAAAAATCAAAATGGCTGACATTTTTCTATCAAATTTTAGTAGTTTAGTCTAAGATGGATAGAAATAGGTGAAAAACAGTGACAGTGTTATTGTAGCATGATTCAATTTGGAAAAGAGTATAGTTTGTAAGGCTAGGTAACTCTGGTGTCTGGTCTCCTAGTTACATGCTAAAAATCAAAATGGCTGACATTTTGCTAACAAATTTTAGTAGTTTAGTCTAAGATGGATAGAAATAGGTAAAAAACAGTGACAGTGTTATTGTAGCATGAATGAATTTGGAAAGGAGTATAGTTTGTAAGGCTAGGTAACTCTGGTGTCTGGTCTCCTAGTTACATGCTAAAAATCAAAATGGCTGACATTTTTCTAACAAAATTTAGTAGTTTAGTCTAAGCTGGATAGAAATAGGTGAAAAACAGTGACAGTGTTATTGTAGCATGAATGAATTTGGAAAAGAGTATAGTTTGTAAGGCTAGGTAACTCTGGTGTCTGGTCTCCTAGTTACATGCTAAATATCAAAATGGCTGACATTTTTCTAACAAATTTTAGTAGTTTAGTCTAAGATGGATAGAAATAGGTGAAAAACAGTGACAGTGTTGTTGTAGCATGAATCAATTTGGAAAAGAGTATAGTTTGTAAGGCTAGGTAACTCTGGTGTCTGGTCTCCTAGTTACATGCTAAATATCAAAATGGCTGACATTTTTCTAATAAATTTTAGTAGTTTAGTCTAAGATGGATAGAAATAGGTGAAAAACAGTGACAGTGTTGTTGTAGCATGAATCAATTTGGAAAAGAGTATAGTTTGTAAGGTTAGGTAACTCTGGTGTCTGGTCTCCTAGTTACATGCTAAATATCAAAATGGCTGACATTTTTCTAACAAATTTTAGTAGTTTAGTCTAAGATGGATAGAAATAGGTGAAAAACAGTGACAGTGTTATTGTAGCATGATTCAATTTGGAAAGGAGTATAGTTTGTAAGGTTAGGTAACTCTGGTGTCTGGTCTCCTAGTTACATGCTAAAAATCAAAATGGCGGACATTTTTCTAATAAATTTTAGTAGTTTAGTCTAAGCTGGATAGAAATAGGTGAAAAACAGTGACAGTGTTATTGTAGCATGAATGAATTTGGAAAAGAGTATAGTTTGTAAGGCTAGGTAACTCTGGTGTCTGGTCTCCTAGTTACATGCTAAAAATCAAAATGGCTGACATTTTTCTAACAAATTTTAGTAGTTTAGTCTAAGATGGATATAAATAGGTAAAAAACAGTGACAGTGTTATTGTAGCATGAATGAATTTGGAAAAGAGTATAGTTTGTAAGGCTAGGTAACTCTGGTGTCTGGTCTCCTAGTTACATGCTAAAAATCAAAATGGCGGACATTTTTCTAATAAATTTTAGTAGTTTAGTCTAAGCTGGATAGAAATAGGTGAAAAACAGTGACAGTGTTATTGTAGCATGAATGAATTTGGAAAAGAGTATAGTTTGTAAGTCTAGGTAACTCTGGTGTCTGGTCTCCTAGTTACATGCTAAAAATCAAAATGGCGGACATTTTTCTAATAAATTTTAATAGTTTAGACTAAGATGGATAGAAGTAGGTGAGAAACAGTGACAGTGTTGTTGTAGCATGAATGAATTTGGAATAGAGCATAGTTTGTAAGGCTAGGTATAACTCTGGTGTCTGGCCTCATACAAAAATGTAGTTACATTTGTACAAATTGCGAACATTTTTGTAATAAATTTTAGTACTTTAGTCTAAGATTGGTAAAGGCAGGTCAAAAACAAGGAAAGAGTTGATTTAGAATCCACCAGTTTGGAAAGAGCTTGTTTTGTCAAGAATGATAGCCCTGTGAAACTTACAAGTGTGTCTCTGAATTGTCTTTTATATGCTGATGAGTCTCTACCACTAGAAATTAAAGTTGAGTTGCAAAGTTGTTTATTTAAATTACATTATTTTGTACAAAGTAGAAAATAATAATCAACATTAAGAAATCAAGGTCATATGTAAATACAGGAAATCCAAATTTTATTTTTTATAATTTTACTCTCGACAATGTAAGCCTAAGAGAATACTGTTTTCTTGGTATCATTATTTCTTCTAACAGTAAATTTAAACAAAACCTCAATAACTTGAAGTTTAAATCCACGAGAGCTCTCTTAAGTTCATGTATAACTATTTCTTCTAACTAGAGTATTTCTATTGATGTGGCTTTAGATCTCTTTGATTGTTTAATTGTTGCTATTGTGACTTACAGATGTGAAGTTTGGGGTTATGAAATTGAGAAATTTTCAGATTCTTGTTGATGTTTTTTTTTTCTTTTTATAGATTTCTACTTTGGGTTTCTTATAAGATATCAAGATGTGGTATTGTTGGAGAATTAGGTCATTTCCCCACTAATTTCACTGTAATTAAACTTCTGTTAAAGTATTGGTATAGATTAATTGTCGATGGACAATTTATTGTGAGCAGCCTACATTTGTTCTATGTGTTATTCAACATGGGGTATTTATATTTTATTATTAGAAACTTACTTGTTAAATATAATGAGAACAGTGTGTGGTCAAATCTTTGCAGGTTTAATTATACTAGGAAGGTTCATCATAATTTTATGACTTATGTCTAGAATTTTGTAATCATGGTACAGGGAATTACATAATGACATTAGAAGAAAAAAGTACTAATAAAAACAAAATGAGAACATTTAGATTATTTAAAACAGCTTTTGGTTTTGAGAAACATCTTCTGCAAATTAAAAATCCAGTTGGTAGAAGACTAGTGACTAAATTTAGAATTTTGGATTATAATATTTATATTGAGTTGGGGAGATGGTGTACTCCTAAGATTCCTGTACATGATGAAAGAATCTTTAAATTTTGTCAAATTATGCGGTAGAAGATGAATTTCATCATTTCATGCTTTATTCTCATTATACAAATTAAAGAAAGGCACTTATTCTTCTTCTTTTTCATTAGATAATTCAAATTTTCATTCAGTTTCTGCATATTTTGACCTCAGATGATAGACTTCCTCTTGGAAACTTTCTAGTCGATGTAAACAGTGCTCCATCAGTTGGTTAAAAGAATATATTTTAATCATTTTATTTCTGCATGTTATTTTTGTATGCTTTACCATGCATGTAAAGATTGACTGACTGTAGACACAGCTGAGAATACAGTACTACTACCAGTATCAATGTCTGTTGTTAAACTTCATGCTAGTCACTAGGAAAGCTCAGAAAACTGTCTATGTATACACAATCTTGCATGGTTCTCTTCAAAACATCGTTCATTCCAGCAGCTGTGTTTATTCAAAACTCATTATATGGCCCATTTTAAACCCACACAATGTTAATTGTACTTGTGTCAATTGCTTTGTACATTGTATTTTGAGCATAAAGATGCATTCATAATCATGTACGCATAATAAATGTTACACCTCGTTATCTTATCTTTATCTGTGTTTATGTGTTACAACTCAGAGTGAGACAATGCATAGGGATGGGTCTATACTAGCGACAAACACACTACTTTCTAAACTGCATGTCCTGCTTGATATTACGGGAAACGTTTCTGACAATGGAGAATCAGTCCATTGTGACGTGAGCTAAGATTCTATTCAAGAATGCTATCTATGATGATCATACAAAATAATGACGTTATTTGGGTATATACAATATTCAAAGTTATCGTTGCCGGCGATTGCTCCGGAATATTCAGCTGCCAATATTGATTGTTTTGTATTACGGTCGAAATAGAGTAGAATATTGCCATCATGGAATAGTGTATACTTATTAGCACACAATTACAAGTTGTTGTGATCCAGACACACGCATAGTTTTTCTAATAATAGTGACACATGTACATTTTTGTCGATGAAAGAACAGGGGTCAACTTACCGTGAAAGTTCGCACCTCTGGTTCGCACTTGCACTACGCTCTCGCGATGTATACATCTAGACTGGAACACAGACAATTCTGTGACTTGAAGGAGCACTAGCACTGCACGTGAAGTACACCTACAAGTGACACATGTGCATGATGTGAATAACTATATACACAAACAAATTGTAACGTGTGCAAAATGCGCAGGCGTAAACCCGAATATGTATTAAACCAGACACAGGCGTTGTTTACCAGTCACATGCGTTACTGGCAACTCTCATGTCTGCAAACTCGACAACGCGCGTACTGCCTCTATCCGAATTTCCGTTAAAGGGGCACAGTCTGTAACGCGATTTCCGTTAAAGAGGCGCAGCCTGTAAATCGAATTTCCGTTAAAGGGACACAGTCTGTAACTTTATCATCCTAGATCCTTGGTGGTTATTTCGGGTTCGTATGTTAATACATTTACGCTATTCCAACCGCCAAAACATAATTCAACATTTCTAGGGACTGATAGAAGTCCTGATATGATTGTATGATCTCATGATATAATGTTACACTAACATTTTGTAACATCATTTGAAAAACAGCAGTAGCGGTTCACAAGCCAATTTGTGTTCACCCAAAAATTCTAATAATCTGTGTGGACATTGACTTACTCCTAAATAGGTTTAATTGTGTATATTTTATTCACTCTCTACACTGACATCATGTTAAATATAATCGAAAATGGAATCTCCGTTATAGACTCGATATTCGAATTCGATATTGTTGCTGGACTCAATCGAGATTACTAAGATAGATTCAAACTAAAATTATTGTTACTGCATGTGGTAGATGTATGTGCACATGGGTTATAGTGGTGTTTCTGCTATCACGTTCTGTAACTAAGACATATGACATATAAAAAAACCATATAAAAAATGTTTCATCCATGTAGAGATATAGCTACAGGCTTCTTTATCATCCGAGACATATATATCGCCAAGAAGCCATAGTGGATTTTCTTTGCATCAGCGCGAAATATATACCTCCGATCTGCGCGAGTGAGAATTTGACACACTTCGTAAAGTACAACAGTTTTTAATGATTAACAAATTAAATAATTTGACCCACTTCTTGAGAATCGTGTCAGTGATATGCTAAACATTCATTAATATTTTATAAGATATATTGAATTAGATTGAAATGCATTTCCGACAGAAAGGAAATGAAGAGTGCATTCGAGCATAAAAGTAAACAATCAGATATAAATTCCTGACCAGCCAGAGAGAAAAAAGTAAAAAGATTTGGATTAATTTGTAGAATCGAGCCCTTTGATATATCCTGGATTCGGTATTGAAATTTACAGCAAAACACAGGATTGCTTTGGTGTTAAAGTTTCACTCCGGATGGGACACGTACAACTGTGTGTTTGCCCTCAGCATACATATAGTTGGTTACTTGTGGCTGCTCTAGTGTTTCTGCAGTGAGTGGCACTTAAATTACTAGTCTAAGAGTAAAACATACTTTTAAGATACGCTGGTGTTACATTATGACAAATTGTGTACAAAAGCTCTATGATAAATGTAGCGATCACAAAGTGACAGCCAATTTATGGCTTGCCCTTTGAAAATGGCAGCCCAGTATAATTCTTGCTGCTTGTTTTAACTTGCTTAGCCTCTCTAAGTCCCTTAAACTACAGGACGGTAGTCAAAATGCGTTAGAATATAGGATTTGTAGAATCTGACACGTGCAGAAGTTTGTAATAACAGGAATGTCGTTGAATGTCTCATCGGACCTGCGTTGCCATGGCAATGTAACAGTAGCTCCTTAGTAGATAGTTTGACAGGTTCAACGCTGAAAACATATATGATGGACGCTATAAGCAGACATTCTATTAGAAACAGTCTTTGACAAATACAAATTGATCAGAAAGAAAGAAAAAGTAAAAACAACTTGCATAAATGAAACACCTATAGCTACCTTGATACTGATGGCAGGACAAAGAATCTAAGTTGTGTTTGTATTGTCTTAAATAGGAATAGCTTTCAAGTAATAATTAGGGGCATATCATGTTGAACAGTGTCCATATATTATTACAGAAAATACAAAAACGTTATGCTAGGGAGTTTAACTGTACCCCTATCTTAGTTATCCTGACTCTACTAATTCACTAGCTTGAATTCAAATGTGTCCGTTGTCACTACAACAGGTCCCCTGTTCTGCATTCTCTTGACTCTCTAGTATGAATTCAAATGTGTGTCTATTGTACAGCCAGTCCACTGTTCTGCATTCTCTTTAACTCCCTAGTATGTGTGTCTATTGTACGGCTAGTCCACGCTTCTCACTGGGCAGTACACACTTACCGGTGCGGCAGGCATATGCTTTCAATTTCTGTGGAAAGCTCCGGCCTACGTAACTACTACTACTGAATGAATATACGGTGTGAATATATATATTTGAACGAAAATGTATGTATGACCTGTCATTCATTGATTTTCACCATTAACACATTTATGCTCCCTCTCAACTTAAAAGAGACGGACGATTGTTATGAATGTCAAGTGTGAGGTGATGACGTAGATAGTTCACGTAATTTGACGCATTTTCACTGAAACTGACGTAAGTGAAAATACACAGTTCGAACCAACACAATGATTACTTTCAATTTATGTAAAATTTCATTGTTACAAGTAGACGCACTATACTTTTTAGTTTTTTGTTAATTTTTCAAATTTATGTATTAAACGACGTATTTATTCATTAATGTGATTGTTCTCTCATAATCAATTTATACAATGGACACCTTTATGATAGCTTTTAGGACACATCTTTAAAGTAAATCGTGATGATTGCAACTGGAGTTGAAACGCGGGAAGATTGAACGAGCAAGAGCGGGAAACAGACATACAAAGCGCCACCAACGTCAAATATACCTTCATTTTAAAACTGTTGCTTTAAAACCATTCAGAGAGCTTTGAGGTTAAACACTTTTATAGTTTCCATGTCATGACTGTTTTTTATTTCGTTTCAAGAGGAGAAACCGTACAATTATTGTTCACTGTTCTGCGCTATTAACCTATTATCCACGTTTCAAAGCAAAGGTGTGTGTAAAGAGAAGAAACCATTTATTTAAAGGGGTGAGGGAAGTCGCATCTTTCATGTACTGAATATAGTCTTCCGAGATCTATTCGAGAAAAGAAAATAAATTATTTACAAATTTGATGATGATTACAGTTATTCATCTGGGATGTAGGTTGACCTGGTGTATGAAAGAGAAAATTCGTTCTTGTGTGTAGTATAGTGCGTCTCCATCCGTGTAGAACTTCTGACTTGAAATTGTCCAAGTCTTTTCATATGCAAATGACTCTACGGAGTAACCTAGCGAACTCGTTGGCCCATCGCGACCTCTCGTTTTTTAACAGTTTCATGACCCGGTAGGTAGTCAGTCGATATCAAGGCAGAAGACAGTCGTGTAAAGAATTGGCCTATCATAATTGGATCGATTCACTTCTAACTACACAGGCGGGTGCTGCGTTTTCATGTAGTACGCTGAACAACCTGTTGTTGTATTTGGACAAAACAAACGAAACACGTCGAGGTTGAGGTAGAGGGTAGGGCGAGGAAAACAAACGATTTCTTTGGCTTCTTCACTCCCGGACATGGACAGACATGTAGTTTAGAAGAAACGGCGGGAAACATATATTTAGTAACGTTATCGCGTGTGACATCGACCCTAGAGCAGATGCATGAATCTTTCAACCCTGTATTTGGATAAAGATAAAAACAGGTAAGTGTGTATATGTAAACAACTGCAGTAGCTATTACCAGTATAAAGACCTTCGGCCTGTTTAAATTGCTGTTGTGATGAGCCAAGTTATATAACGACCCTAAAGTAAAGTTGATAGATATATTTTTCAAAATGTTACCACATAATATGTAAACGTATCTCGGGACATGAAAGCATATTTCACTATATGCATAAATCATTATTTTCTGCATGATCAGTGTTATTATTACTTATATTGCCAGTAGTTGGAGTTTCTATGGATGCGTAGAGAATATAAAATGGGTGACTACATGTCTAGCGGAGTATCACTACAGAGACTATCTCTGTTATATGCAACACGGTACATCCCCTGGACAGCTCTCTAAGTACCGTGACCATATATTCTTTCAAAATACCATCACAAGTAAAGCTCGTTTTCAGACTAAATCATGCGATACATGTATCCGACCGCGTACTTACCTAGGACAAATGCATTGTTCGAGCTCTCCCCTGTCACCAACGCATACAGCATGTACAGATTGCAAGTAGTTCAATTTGCGGACGATATGTTCTCTATTAAGATTCGCTGTTGAAACAGTTTGGCCTAGAGGAGGAGGAACGCCATTTGGGACTGTGTCTGATAATGTTCCGTCTGTAAGCAGGGATAAGCGATTACGGTCCGAGTACTCAAGCTATAGCTATGATCAGAAATGGGCCAGTGCTGTGGTGTCGATGGGAGAACCGTTTGAGAAAGCAACCGTGTCTAGAAATTACTGATCTTTAGGCAAGGTTCCGCGAACCCCGGGCACGAACCTCGACTTAACTCAGAGAATGATGGCAATCGTGTTTACCTTGAATGTTTACTACGCCAAACGATAACACTTGAATTACACTACCACTACTAGACCAATATGGTATAAGTATACGATTTTGTAAAGCCAACCATGAGTTTGATCGTCAAAGCTCATTTACAGTGTTATCATTATTACATGATTTTACAGGGTTTTACATGTACTCAGAAATGATGACGTACCGCCTACTATATTAAATATATTGGAGTGTAGAAATCGTTGTTGAAATTATTCCCCATGTTCATAAAATTTTAGTAATTACGTACTCCATGTCGCCAATACTCCTTGACTATTATATTTATGGCTTTCTTATAAAAATTGTGCCATTTAGTAATGAGTTTACGCTCCAGTCCCTCGACTATAAAATTAATCTTACTCAGTGGTTTCATTCGTTAGGCTCCGATCCGGTGAGCATAACATTCCTCGCATTTTGACCTCGTGACCCTCACCGAGCTTTCTATATGCAGTCACAATTATGGTAATATTAGTTCGATGCTACTAGCAAACAATTTCCGTTTAATGTGTTCATTATCTGCGCCTAAGTGGCATTTGGCTTTCTAATCATGTCCTACTAAGAAAAATTAAATTATTTGAAAATGTTATCGTGAAATAACACAGAATTGAATTAATGACAAAAAAAACGCATATCCAGGGCTGAGCGGATTCAAGTTGTAAATGTCGTCTGATGATAATTCCCGCGCGCGCGGAAATCAATTTCAAAGTATTGGCTTCGTTAGAAATGCACGGAACAGCCTCAACTGAATGACAATTTCCTCGACAGTTTATTGAAATGCGTTAAAAACGACATTTTATTAGAAGCAGTCGCTCGTAAAATCATTATTTACACTAGGAGTGATCATAGTGAATAAAAAACAGTTATGTGCAATCGACAGATGTCTGATCTATCGGTAGAACACGGACACTTGGGAAATACCCGTAGGCTGTGTAGTGCATACTATAATCTCAGCTAGTAGATTTAAAACCTATTTTTCACTTGAAATCTGCAGTGTACGAAGTGAAGACAACCTGCTTAGCTGTCAAATAGAAGACAAAAATGCATTTATTCATGCATTTCTTGGAATCCCACACAAAATACAACTTATGGGATACAAATCATCCGCTTACCCAACAAAAATCTCACTAAAACAAAATCTTATTAAGATTGGTGCATTTTGTTGTCTGGCTCAGCAAAAAAAAACCTTATTAACATTACTATACCTTGTGATCTGACAACATAAAAAACTGAAGTGCAGTTGTCATGTATACATTGTAACAATTTGGCGAGGATTGGGCAAGATAATGGTAGCTCACAAGAACATTTAGCGATGTTGGTAAGAATTTTGTCACGCCAGATAATGAAGGGAAGCTGTGTCTGCAGTGTTTTGTAAGATTTTGTTGAGCTAAAAAGTAAAATGTAGCAATGTCAGCTAGCTAGATTTTGAGCCATTCGACGATTTGTTTCAAGTCAATTAACTACCATAGTATTTTGAATGATCAAACCATGACCACATGAATTTATACTCAACGCGTACGCAATCAATACAAACGTTGACGATCTTTGCGATTTAATGTGATTGGCACTACTTCTTGTAACTCTCTGTGTGTAATTAATGATCGTTGATATTATTTCATTATTTTCAGAATTGTTATTGATTCGGTTTTATGCATGACGCACCCGAATGACTTTTATTGGCTTTGTAGTCAGATATATGAACAAATGTGCATAGATCATCTTCATAACTTTATCATGATACGCCCATGTACACTGTATTACTATATTTTACATGGGTATATGGTATAACTATCCATCAGTGAATCGTATTGTGTGAAAGTAGATAGAGTATACTCCCAATGGACACGACCTGTATGGTAGTGAAAATGGCATGTCTGGTTCGATATTTGAACTACGTCGATTCATCATAATATATCATGCAATTCACACCCTAATGTGCGATATGTTCATTCAACGTTCGTCCGACTTTTGAAAGAAAACCTGGCCATACAAATGTTTCCTTTTGTATAGCGCAAGCGTATGCTCTGTATTCTCGCTCCAATCATAATACTGTTTTTGCGTTACACGATCAAATTTTGCATGGAACATATGTCAAGAGTATTACATTGCCAATAAATAGATCGATTGTCCTTCATGTTGAGGACTTATAGAGTTAAACTTATGTATTATGCATACATACATACATACATACATACATACATACATACATACATACATACATACATACATACACATACATACATACATACATACATACATACATACATACATACATACATGTATGCATACATACATACATTGAACAATAAAAGCCAGCCTGTCAAACAACAACAACATTGAATAATGAGATACTAATACGTTCGCGTACTGAATGAATCTACTTTTGGAGTACGTACGACGTTTTCTTGGCAATTCTCCGACTTCTGTCAGTCGAATGTTTATAGCTATCGGCATTGAGTCTTCTGATACAATTTAAATGTTCATCTGCTGCTGCTACAACTAAGTGCAGAATAGAAGCTATTTCAGGGCATTGCAGAACAAAATAACATGCCTTAGAGCAAAAACGAAGTATAGCAACCTAGAATTCCATCAAACGAATAGAACTGAAAATGCAGTGTGATTTGGGATTGATTCGAACCCGGGGGAGGGGTAATTTTACATATTTGTCGAAGTGGTATGTGTATCTTTCTCTGTCTGTCTGTCTGTCTGTCTGTCTGTCTGTCTGTCTGTCTGTCTGTCTGTCTGTCTGTCTGTCTGTCTGTCTGTCTGTCTGTCTGTCTGTGATCGCCGTTGAGAGCACTGATTTTGGGTCGGAACTCAGAAATTAATTTGATTATATTTATCGTGTGTACAGCTACAAAAAAATTGTTTTTTTACCCACAAGTGATGCCATGCTGTTCACGGTGTACGATATTATGAGTAAGTAATTGTACATTTTCCCATTAGCCAGCCCACGGAGTGCTGGGATATGGTAGTCGCTATCGGGCTGAACGATATATACTCAAAACCTGTAACTTTACAGCTCCTGATTAAGGAACAGTGAGCAATTTGAATCACCTAGATAGTCATTATCCTGAAAGAAAATTACACAGACTCATTCGTTAGCTCAGACGTGTACCGAAAGTTTTCATTTTCGTTGTCTACATACATACGAGTATCGTCGTTTCACATTTCCTGAAATGTCACCATAATTGCCCGAATTAGATCAATGTGAGTTGTTTCCTGTTGTCAGGATTTCTTTTAGCGGGTGACTAGTTGTCGCAGCTAGGCAGCGGTAGAGAGTATCGTGTTTGAACTTTGAGTCTGGCATATTAAACACCATGAGTCGTGAATCAAAACACACGTACACGCGTACGCGTACGGATGTTACGTTGCGTACTTAAATTTAAGTTCTCACAAGGTGCGACATTTTGACAACTCAGCTAAATGATAACCTTCCAAAAAACGACGAAGAAAAAAAAATACCCATGAAATATTGGTTTGTCGTCAAAAAGTAAGTGTTCAAACTCTTTTGATCTTTAACATCGAAATCATCGAATCGTTTCGGTTGTACCGTTACGGTAAATTAGCATGATGTCATTGCGAATGGATGGTGTGTGTATTTGTTGATTCATTTTCATAGCCATCGACTACAGTAAATATTTCACAAAATTAGGTGGGAATTCGGAGAAGTTTGTATGAACATTATATTACGAGAAAAACCCGCAAAATGAGCGCCAATATGCAATAGACGCGCGCGCGCAAAACAAACAAGAACCCACGCAGTAACACTGGGTACCCTTTTTACTTCTCTCTCTCTCTTGTGTTGAAGTTTGTTGTTTATTCGCATATCATGCCCTAAACTTGAATCAGTAAGTCTATTGCACCGGCTTCCCAAAATCTGGGGTGTATGTTTTGAAAAAGACTGTCGGTCTACTAGGTATACATTGCCTTGGCACGACGTCGCTGACCTGTTGCGCTGAGTCAAGGATTAAGGTGTAAGTTTGACTCGACTGTAAAATTATCTTTTTTTCCCTCAACTCTCCCATGTAATTAGTCGTTAATTAATTTATCACTTATAACGACACACTTGTAATTTCTCTCAATTGATATACTAATTTAAAAAAAAGAACAGTCGGTTTCAGGAAATTGTGTTTTAGATAAGTATTTTGATGCATAGAATATCTAAAATATGCATGTTACATTCTCTCTAGTTTTTCGCTATCAAAGATCAAACGATATCGTACCGAGTATTTTCCCGCCAAAATAGTCCGATACAAAATTTCGGTTCTGTAAATTTTTAGTAAATTGCAATTGCATTTTAGAGTAAAGTTCACTAATTTATCCTTGTGTGTGTTGATGTCATATTTGTGGGATCTAGCGCATTTAACAATTTGAAACATTAAGAGAGAGAGCTATCATGGATTTAGATTTCGCATTTTAACTGCCTTGTGATTGCTACCGAGAGAGTTAAACTTGTACATATTTCATGCGGTAATGAGTCAAGATTAGAGGGAAAACAATAATTCTGCCTCAGAAAAGCAATTAAACGGTTGAACGTTCAATTGATGTCTTGATGAGCGATGCACATACTATATGAAGAGGGTTTTGTCCATAGGCTATTTGTCTTAGGCTTTCAGGAAATTAGAATTCATATTTCTCCATGGTAAATAATGAAATGATTGATAGCAAGGTTTCAGAAATAGTACTAAAATGTTTAAATCAAGACAACGTTGGCGTGTAAAGATAAATACAATGATTCATCTAGTAATGGAGGAAGTTTATTAAGTCGTTTTACGTTCAAAATACGTGTTCGGCAATTCCGACGTCCGACTCGGAGTCCCACCACAACTCAAGGTGTGTCTACGGTACGTAATAACTGATGACGTCACGGGTCATGCGCGAGTTGAGGAAAGCTGATTGATGACTTAGTACAGCCCAAATCGTATTTTAAACAATATACAAGTATCGCAATATTTGGAGTATGCCTATTGACGCAATAGGAATGGTACCGGTCGCGATCGGGAGAAATGATCGTGTCTCAACATTGACAACAACCACCTGGTGAATTGCCAGCGATTCGCCACTTGGTTGTCAGCTGCCATTTGACTAATAGTAATATGTATTTATTCATGACTTTTCACAATCGAGTATTTGTATAAGAATAATTATATTCGAAATGTTACACGAAATGTGTGAAAACAATTTGCTTGTTACATTAACTAAAGATGTTAATGTATACATTCAATAATGTATTTTAGCTCACGCTACTTATTCAAGACATCTTGCAGTGCGGAGTGGCGATTCATTGTTGCCTAAGAGTGATAGACATAGTGATAGCTAGATAGATAGATGGATGGATGGATAGATAATCGATAGATAGCTAGATAGCTAGATAGCTAGTTAGCTAGCTAGCTAGCTAGCTAGATATATAGATAGATAGATAATCAAAGTGAGTTGGTTGGAACTTGAGGTGCTAAGTTGTAACTCCGAGTTTCACGCTCAATGCGTTCATCAGATGTCTGATGAACGCATTGAGCGTGAAACTCGGAGTTACAACTTAGCACCTCAAGTTCCAACCAACTCACTTTGATTATTCCCGCCCTGCTTACCCAAGCATCGAGCACTCTATTCTACGAGTTTGATACTATTTACTAGATAGATAGATAGATAGATAGATAGATAGATATATAGATAGATAGATAGATAGATAGATAGATAGATAGATAGATAGATAGATAGATAGATAGATAAACAGATAGATAGATACTAGATGGATAGATGGATGTATGGAGATATGGACGGATGAATGGATGGATGGATGGAACTAATCA